>NC_135821.1:16355464-16489390 GCF_964213995.1 Mustelus asterias
ATTGGAGCTGCAGCGTTTCGGGAGCAATAAGCTCCGTCCACAGGCTTGTGCAGCACGATTCGGAATCGCTGAATCTTTTCAGGCAGAGTGCGTATGGGGGCGCCTGAGAACGGGTCTAAAAGTCGGATCTGAAACACTCCCAGATTCAAGTCCGCCCAGCACTTTGAATCAAAATAGTAAAATAGGGCCTAATGCCTGGACATGTTGTATTTATTTGCAGAGGATAAGGCCCTGTGTGTGTGAATATATGTGGCAAATATGATAAAATCACACTGCAAACATGACTGATAATCTTAAATCGGTTGTGAGTGCTATTTTCAGTACAATTGGGATTGTTTGGTAAGTGTTGTCCAATCATGGGATTACATCTAATGTTGGCCACAGTGTTTTGGGTTTTGCAAGCACAGACTGAGTGTTGTCAATACTTTTCCTGTTGCAAACAGCTGCAGGGATGTACTGTTTGATACAATCCACTAGTCGTTGGGACGTTCAGCCTTTGGGCAGCACGGTAGCACAGTGGTTAGCACTGCTGCTTCACAGCTCCAGGGACCCGGGTTCGATTCCCGGCTTTGGGTCACTGTCTGTGTGGAGTTTGCACATTCTCCTCGTGTCTGCGTGGGGGTGCTCCGGTTTCCTCCCACCGTCCAAAGATGTGTGGGTTAGGTTGATTGGCCATGCTAAATTTGCCCCTTAGTGTCCTGAGATGTGTAGGTTAGAGGGATTAGTGGGTAAAATATGTAGGGCCTGGGTGGGATTGCGGTCGGTGCAGACTCAATGGGCCGAATGGCCTCTTTCTGTACTGTAGAGTTTCTATGATTCTATACCTGGTATCACACGGGCACTGAAATTCATATCACACGGGCACTGAAATTCATATCCCACTGCCCCTGACTACATCAACGGGGACGAAGTAGAAAGGGTCGAGAGCTTCAGGTTTTTAGGTGTCCAGATCACCAAAAGCCTGTCCTGGTCCCCCCGTGCCGACATTATAGTTAAGAAAGCCCACCAACGCCTCTACTTTCTCAGAAGATTAAGAAAATTTGGCATGTCAGCTACGACTTTCACCAACTTTTACAGATGCACCATAGAAAGCATTCTTTCTGATTGTATCACAGCTTGGTATGGCTCCTGCTCTGCCCAAGACCGCAGGAAACTACAAAAGGTTGTGAATGTAGCCCAATCCATCACGCAAACCAGCCTCCCATCCATTGACTCTGTCTACACTTCCCGCTGCCTCGGCAAAGCAGCCAGCATAATTAAGGACCCCACACATCCCGGACACTCTCTCTTCCACCTTCTTCCGTCGGGAAAAAGATACAAAAGCCTGAGGTCACGTACCGACCGACTCAAGAACAGCTTCTCCGCTGCTGGCATCAGACTTTTGAATGGACTTACCTCGCATTAAGTTGATCTTTCTCTACACCCTAGCTATGACTGTAAGACTACATTCTGCACTCTCTCGTTTCCTTCTCTCTGAACAGTATGCTTTGTCTGTATAGTGCGCAAGAAACAATACTTTTCACTGTATACTAATACCATGTGACAATAATAAATCAAATCAAATCACATTGTGGTTGGCAGGATGTCCTTTTGACTTGTTGGCAGCATCCTGTTTAGTGGCGGATATTACTAGTGCATAGTAGCAGCGTGGAGCAGATAAGTTCAACTGTTGCTCAGATTTTGGAGATACCTTACCCTCCCAGGGTAAACTGAGGTAAACTGGACAGTGAGGGATAATCAGGGTAGCCATTATCCCACAGGGAGGCTTTGCTCTGACCCGGCACAGTGGCACAGTGGTTGGCACTGGTGCCTCACAGCGCCAGGGACCTGGGTTCGATTCCCGGCTTGGGTCACTGTCTGTGTGGAGTCTGCACGTTCTCCCCGTGTCTGCATGGGTTTCCTCCGGGTGCTCCGGTTTCCTCCCACAGTCCAAAGATGTGCAGGTTAAGTTGATTGGCCATGCTAAATTGTCCCTTAATGTAAGGTGGCACGGTAGCACAGTGGTTAGCACTACTGCTTCACAGCTCCAGGGACCTGAGTTCGATTCCCAGCTTGGGTCATTGTCTGCGTGGAGTTTGCACATTCTCCTCGTGTCTGCGTGGGTTTCCTCCGGGTGCTCCGGTTTCCTCCCACAGTCCAAAGATGTGCGGGTTAGGTTGATTGGCCATGCTAAAATTGCCCCTTAGTGTCCTGGGATGCGTAGATTAGAGGGATTAGCGGGTAAAATATGTAGGGATATGGGGGTAGGGCCTGGGTGGGATTGTGGTCGGTGCAGACTCGATGGGCCGAATGGCCTCTTTCTGTACTGTAGGGATTCTATGAAGGTGGACTAGCAGGGTAAATATGTGGAGTTATGAGGATAGGGCATGGTGGGCAGTGCATACTCAGTGGGCTGAATGGCCTTCTTCTGCAATGTAGATATTCTATGATTCTATGACCCTATTTCAACATCAAGCTGGCCTAACGAGTGAATGGCTTGGGCCCTACAGGCGAATGATGCCAACCTTACAGCACATGGAACACTAATAATCTCAATGTGCATGGGATTTGGGTATCGCTGGCTGTGCCAGCATTTATTGCCCATCCCTAATTGCCCTTGAACTGAATGGTTTTGCGAGGCCATTTCTGGGGGCAGTTAAGAATCATCCACATTGTTAAAGTTAAAGTTTGATTATCAGTGGCACAAGTAGGCTTACATTAACACCGCAATGAAGTTACTGTGAAAATTCCCCAGTCGCCACACTCTGGCGCTGTTCGGGTACACTGAGGGAGAATTCAGCATGGCCAAAGTACCTAACCAGCACGTCTTTCAGACTGTGGGAGGAAACCGGAGCACCCGGAGGAAACCCACGCAAACACGGGGAGAATGTGCAGACTCCACACAGACAGTGACCCAAGCCGGGAATTGAACCCGGGTCCCTGCTGAGTCGCATGTAGGCCAGACCGGGTAAGGATGGCAGATTTCCTTCCCTGAAGGACATTAGTGAACCAGATGGGTTTTTCCGACAATCGACAATGGTTTTATGGTCGATAGATTCTTAATTCCAGATATTTTGTCGAATTCAAATTTCACCATCTGCTGCGGCGGGATTCGAACCCGGGTCCCCAGGCTTTACTCTGTCTCTGGATTACACATCCTGTGAAAGTACCACTACGTCACTGCCTTCGTGTTGACCAATGAAGGTGGGCTTGTGATGGACAGTCATAGGGAACCCACTGGCAGACTACACAACTAGCACAGAGAGGAAAGGGAGTTAGTTGGACTGCCTCATGTTAATTGGAGTGCAGGGTGGAATCCATAAGGAAACTCTTACACGCAGCTGTAGGTAAAAATATAGCAAACGCATCATCTACTTATCGGAAATATTCAAGGGGTGGGAGGCGAGGTGTCGTTTCAGCGAAGGCGCGTTTCTTTTGGAAGGTGTTGGCAAGATCCGGGCCTGAAGGGGTTCCTATGGCAATGCCCTCTATTTGGGCAAATATGGTTTTGTTAAAACTGAACTCAACTGCGTGAGTTACCGAGTTCATAAGTTCAGTGATTTCTGATTCAGACAATGGCACCATGTCTGGATGGCCAGTGAGTGACATGGTGCAAATGTCTACTTGCTTCTTTAAGTGGTACATTAGTGAATAGGTTAGCAATGTCAAACAAGCCAATGTTTGACAACCACATACAAGTCCCGTACACTCTTCTCCAAGGGTTTGATTTGATTTATTATTGTCACATGTATTAACATACAGTGAAAAGCATTGTTTCTTGTGCGCTATACAGACAAAACATCCCGTTCATGGAGAAGGAAAGGAGAGAGTGCAGAATGTAGTGTTACAGTCATAGCTAGGGTGTAGCGAAAGATCAAGTTAATACGAGGTAGGTCCATTCAAAGGTCTGATGGCAGCAGGGAAAAAGCTGTTCTTGAGTCGGTTATTACGTGACCTCAGACTTTTGCATCTTTTTCCCAACGGAAGAAGGTGGAAGAGAGAATGTCCGGGGGGGGTCCTTAATTATGCTGGCTGCTTTTCCGAGGCAGCGGGAAGTGTAGACAGAGTCAATGGATGGGAGGCTGGTTTGCGTGATGGATTGGGCTACACTCACGACCTTTTGTAGTTCCTTGCGGTCTTGGGCAGAGCAGGAGCCCATACCAAGCTGTGATACAACTAGAAAGCATAGTGAAAGAATTCTTCACCCTAACTGTGGAAAACCTGCTCAGAACTTGCTGAACCATTTGCTGTGCAGAACCAGTCATTGGGAAGATAGGGGCAATAGTGAATATAGCACGCAAGAAACAATGCTTTTAATACATGTGACAATAATAAATCAAATCAAATCAAATCAAACACCTTTATTGTGTGCCTTGGACAGCTCATGTATATGTGGACTCAGTGAACCATGAGGATGGATCCTATGATATACACCTCCAGGCAGCTCGTTATACTAATCCAACAAGTGTTTCCGCAATTTGCCTTAGGGCAAGACTGCCCGGTCCATGCTTAGCGACAAGTCCAATGGATTTGGGTCCATCATTAAGAATGATGCAATTGTCTTTGTTGGGCTTACAGATTGTGGTCTAGATTGGCTCTGAGGCCTTGCAACACGGCCAGATATCCATGAATTGGCCAATTCATCGGGAATCTGGAAATGTGTGGGCTCTCGGGCTGGAGAACTTATCGTTCCCTCTGGGAACATTGCAAACCTGTCACAGGCAGAGTGAGACAATGGGCTCCTGAGGAAATCCAAAGCAAAACTCTGAGATTCACTTTGAACGGGTTTGCTCTGAAGTTTATGACCAGGTTCAGAGGGCACCTGCACTGATCAGAGTCATAGAATTGTTCCAGCACAGAAGGAGGCCATTCAGCCCATCATGTCCATACTGTCTCTCCCAACGAGCATCATGACTTAGTGCCATTCCTCTCCTATCCCCGTACGCCCTGCTGCCTGGTTCGATTTCAAGTCAACTCTCTCGTGACTCTCAAATCACTTTGGAGAAGGAATTCCTGTGGCAAGGAGTTCTGTTCCCCTGTTCGGGAAAATAATCAACAGTGGCACGTGGTTAGCACTGCTGCCTCACAGCGCCAGGGACCCGGGTTCAATTCCTGGCCTTGGGTCACTGTCTGTGCGGGGTCTGCCCGTTCTCCCCGTGTCTGCATGGGTTTCCTCCGGGTGCTCCGGTTTCCTCCCACACTCCAAAGATGTGGAGTTAGGTGGATTGGCCATGCTAAATTGCCCCTTAGTGTCTCAAGATGTGTAAGTTCGATGGATTGACCATGCTAAATTGCCCCTTAGTGTCCAAAGATGTGTAGGTTAGGTGGATTGGCCATGCTAAATTGCCCCTTAGTGTCCAAAGATGTGCAGGTTAGGTGGATTGGCCATGCTAAATTGCCCCTTAGTGTCTCAAGATGTGTTAGGGCGATTTAGGCCAGCAAAAACACACACACATGAGCAGATTAGTCTTCCATCTGTTTGGGGAACATTCCTGATGCAGAATGATTATTAAGATGTGTTGAGTGAATTTTAAGTTAGGTGTAAGGTAGATATTACTGTATTGTGTGTTCGAGGTAAGATAGATTGCAGGGTATGGAATAAGGAGTTGTGTTGGTAAATTTGATGATTTTGATGATGATGCTTTTACACGGAGGTGGATTCAGGGTGAGGGGGGATTCGGGGTGAGGGGGGATTCGGGGTGAGGGGGATTCAGGGTGAGGGGGGATTCAGGGTGAGGGGGGATTCAGGGTGAGGGGGGATTCAGGGTGAGGGGGGATTCAGGGTGAGGGGGGATTCAGGGTGAGGGGGGATTCGGGGTGAGGGGGGATTCAGGGTGAGGGGGGATTCAGGGTGAGGGGGGATTCAGGGTGAGGGGGGATTCAGGGTGAGGGGGGATTCGGGGTGAGGGGGGATTCGGGGTGAGGGGAGATTCAGGGTGAGGGGGGATTCGGGGTGAGGGGGGATTCAGGGTTGAAGAGGTAAGTTGATCTCCCCCTCCCCCAGCAGGATGTGAAATCTCTCTCAGCCAAAAACTCTGGGATTTTCTGATAAGTCGGTTTATTCTGTGCCAGAAGGAGCGTTAACAACGTGAGGTGACAGCCAGTAACCTAGTGGTTCAGGGAGACGTGACCAAGCACAGAGCGAGCTGCAACTCGAGGGCAATTGACAAGGAGACCTTGCAGAAGTTGGGGAGCAGAAAGCGAGACCCCACTCTCAGCAGAAGGGAGCGTCCGGCAGGGGTGAGTCAAAGCTAAGACCTTCACTCTGGAGTAAGTACTTGGAGGGAGAGTTCAGACGCTTCTCCTCAAACCCATTAACCATTTCGCTGCCAGAGATTTAGAATCGAAGATTATCAGGTGAGGATGAGAGGGAAATGGAGACAGGAGCAGAGTGATGACTCTGGGTGGTGGGTGATTGGATTTGAGTTAATTTGATTTAATTTGATTTGATTTGATTTATTATTGTCACATATATTGTATACAGTGAAAAGTATTGTTTCTTGCGCGCTATACAGACAAAGCATACCGTTCATAGAGAAGGAAAGGAGAGGGTGCAGAATGTAGTGTTACAGTCATAGCTGGGGTGTAGAGAAAGATCAACTTCATGCGAGGTAAGTCCATTCAAAAGTCTGATGGCAGCAGGGAAGAAGCTGTTCTTGAGTTGGTTGGCATGTGACCTCAGGCTTTTGTATCTTTTTCCCGACGGAAGAAGGTGGAAGAGAGAATGTCCAGGTGTGTGGGGTCCTTGATAATGCTTGTCTGCTTTGCCGAGGCAGCGGGAAGTGTAGGCAGTCAATGAATGGGAGGCTGGTTTGCGTGATGGATTGGGCTACATTCATGACCCTTTGTAGTTTCTTGCGGTCTTGGGCAGAGCAGGAGCCATACCAAGCTGTGATACAACCAGAAAGAATGCTTTCTATGGTACATCTGTAAAAGTTGGTGAAAGTCGTAGCGGACATGCCAAATTTTCTTAGTCTTCTGAGAAAGTTGGTGGGCTTTCTTAACTATAGTGTCGGCGTGTGGGGACCAGGACAGATTGTTGATGATCTGGACACCTGGAAACTTGAAGCTCTCGACCCTTTCTACTTCATCCCCGTTGATGTAGACAGGGGCATGTTCTCCTCTACACTTCCTGAAGTCGATGACAATCTGCTTTGTTTTGTTGACATTGAGAGAGAGATTATTCTCGTTGCACCAGCTCATCAGATTCTCTATCTCATTCCTGTACTTTAGTCTTTTGTCGTTGTTTGGAAGAGTCGGATCTATCTGGTCCTCCCTCCCTGATTCTCTCACTCGGTTCCCAGAGCTCAGGACTAACTCCCGGGATGTGTTCAGCATTCCCCATTTTAATGAGCCATTGACACTGTGGGTCTGCCTGACCACTTCTGGAAACTTTCTGAGGACATTCCGAAACCGTTTCCGATGTCTTCCCGGGAGTGCGCTGCCCTGATCCGGTTCTGAGTAAAGCAGTTTTTCTGGGGTCAGACACACGGACAATGATATCCCGCTCGGCGGAGCAGATTATCAGTAATTAGCACCTCCATGCTGGGCATGAGGCTTTATAAGGCTCTGGTCAGTTCGCATTTCGAATGTTGTGAGCAAATTTGGACCCCGTATCTAAGGAAGGATGTCCTGGCCCTGGAAAGGGTCCAGAGGAGGTTCACGAGAATGATCCTGGGAATCAAAAGCTTGACGTATGAGGAGCATTTGAGGATTCTGAGTCTGTACTCGATGGAGTTTGGAAGGATGAGGAGGGGATCTCATTGAAACTTAGAATACTGAAAGGCCCGGATAGAGTGAGTGTGGGGAAGATGTTTCCATTAGTCGGAGAGACTAGAATACGAGGGCACAGCCTCAGAGTAAAGGGCCCTTTAGAACCGAGATGAGGAGGAATTTCTTCAGCCAGAGGGTGGTGAATCTGTGGAATTCATTGCCACAGAAGGCTGTGGAGGCCAGGTCATTGAGTGTATTTAAGACAGAGGTTCTTGATTGGTAAGGGGATCAAAGGTTATGGGAAAAAAGTGGGAGAATGGGGTTGAGAGACATATCAGCCATGATTGAATGGTGGAGCAGACTCGATGGGCCGAATGGCCTAATTCTGCTCCTATATTTTGTGGTCTTATGTTGCCTCGGGAGAGAGGACCCAGTTGTTTGTTGGCGACAACCTTTCCTACTCCTGGATTTGGAGGATTGTGGAAAGGTCCCTCTGGTGGTGCTGCACTCAGCCTGTCTGCTGTAAGCTGTCACCAAGCAACCTGGGAGCACCAGGGTCACTGCCATGGTCAGTAAACCATGACCCTTGTCCCAGGCTTGTGACCCTGGCCCCCGCACACTGAGTCCCTCAGTCGGCTGAATGTTGAGATGGCACCTCGGAGGCGATGATGGATTTTGTCGACTAAATCAGCCTTTGTCAAGAGGGGACTTTTGAGATACGGAGAATGATCCACGTTTCCCTGGATCTTACCCTGGGTTTAATAAACAGGTGAGAGTGCGGTGTGGTGGGAGCCGGCTGGAGGAGGAGCTCCGGTTCCGAGTGTTTTAGCCAAAGGCCCATTTTCTCAGTTGCTGTGGAGAAGAAAAAAAGTCAACAGGGACCTGGGGCCAAGAGTCTGGACTGGTCTGGGTCACCTTGACTTTGATCAAGTTTATCTGGGCTGGACTGGGTTAGGGTGGGTTGGCCTGGTTCGGGTTGGATTGGACTGGATTGGGCTGAGCTGGATTGGTCAGGCTGGGTTGGACTGGGTTAGGGTGGGTTGGCCAGGGCTGGGCTGGGCTGGGCTTGGTCAGGTTGGGTTGGACTGGTTTAGGCCAAGCTGGGTCAGTTTGGGCTGGACTGTGTCAGGATAGGTTGGACTAGGTCAGTGTGGATTCGAATGGGTTAGGGTGGGTTGGGCAGGGCTGGGCTGAACTAGACTGAATCAGGCTGGGTTGGACTGGGTTAGGGTGGATTGGACTGGGCTGGGCTGGGCTGGACTAGGTCCGGGTGGCTTGGTCTAGGTCTTACTGGGTTGGACTGGGTTGAGCTGGGTTGGGTTGGGTCAGGGTGGATTGGACTGGGTTAGGTTGGGTTGGACTGGGTTAGGGTGGATTGGACTAGACTGGACTGGGCTGGGCTGGGTTGGGCTGGGTTGGACTAGGTCAGTGTGGCTTGGTCTAGGTCTTGCTGGATTGGACTGGGTTGAGCTGGAATGGGTTGGGTCAGGGTGGATTGGACTGGGTTAGGTTGGGTTGGACTGGTTTGGGCTGAGCTGGGTCAAGAGGGGTTGGATTGTGTCAGGTTAGGTTGGACTGGGTCAGGGTGGCTTGGTCTAGGTTTTGCTGGGCTGAACTGGGTCAGGCTGGTTTGGACTGGGTCAGGCTGGTTTGGACTGGGTCAGGCTGGTTTGGGTTAGATTGGACTGGGCTCTCAGGCTGGGTAGTGTTAGGTTGTGTAAGGTCACACTGCGCTCTCTCTCTCTCTATTCCCGCTGTCTCTATTCACTCACTAATCTGCAGGTTCCAACTGAAAACCTTTCAAAATTAATTGAAGATGATGGTGGGTTAATTGGGATATATCTGGTCTGGTCACGTTCTCACAACTCTCATACTCCTTATCTTGGAGACTCTCTCTCTCTCTCTCTCTCTCGCTACTCCTTTGTCAATGAAGCTTTCTCAGTCTCTTTCAACAGCTATTCAAACTTTCCATTTATGGCTCCAAGTTTAGAATAATTCTGTTTTGGGACAACAAATGTGATTTCATTCTCTCCCTAGCCATTATCGAACCGCGGTGTCTAATTAGACCCTGAGCTGAATTCCTGACCCATTATCCTTTATATCCCCAAGATTACAAACATCCATCTCGGTGACAAAGTCTGGTTTTGCTCAGCCGAGAATCTCACCAAACCGTTATTATTTCTGGACTATAGCAGCACTCTCCTGGTAAGATTCAAACGTGCTCCATCTGTTAACTTAAACTCATGCAACACCCTGTAGCTGTATCCTAATCACAGCAAGCGTTGTTCACCCATCACTACTCTGCTCGCTGACCTACCCTTTCTCCGGGTCCTGCGGAGGCACGGTGGCACAGTGCTTAGCACTGCTGCCTCACAGTGCCAGGGACCTGGGTTCGATTCCTGGGTCACTGTCGGTGTGGAGTCTGCACGTTCTCCCCGTGTCTGTGTGGGTTTCCTCCAGGTTCTCCGGTTTCCTCCCACAGTCCAAATGGCATGCTGGTTAGATGCATTGGCCGTGTCAAATTCTCCCTCAGTGTATCCGAACAGGTGCCGGAGTGTGGCGAATGGGGGATTTTCACAGTAAATGTAAATCTACTTGTAACTAATAAATTAACTTTGCAATCCATCAATTTTTGACTTGTTTTCGAATCCCACCATGGCCTCACTCTTCCCCATGCCTGTAATCTCCTCCAATCCCACAACTCTCCAAGATCTCTGCACTCATCCAATTCTGGCCTCTTGAGCATTCCCCGATTCCCATCGTTCCACCTTTGGCGGCCGTGCCTTCAGCTGCCTGGGTGACAAGGTGGCACAGTGGTTAGCACTGCTGCCTCACAGTGCCAGGGACCTGTGTTCAATTCTGGCCTTGGGTCACTGTCTGTGCGGAGTCTGCACGTTCTCCCCGTATCTGCGTGGGTTTCCTTCGGGTGCTCCGGTTTCCTCCCACAGTCCGAAAGACGTGCTGGTTAGGGTGCATTGGCCGTGCTAAATTCTCCATCAGTGTGCCTGACCAGGCGCCGGAGTGTGGCGACGAGGGGATTTTCACAATAACTTCATTGCAGTGTTAATGTAAGCCTACTTGTGATATTAATAAAGAAAAAACTGGGCGCCTAAGCTTTGCAATTCCCTCTTTAATCCTCTCTGCCTCTCTCTCTCTCCTGCTTTAAAACAGTCCTTAAAACCTACCTCCTCCACCAAGTTTATATTCCCCTATTCTAAGGTCTCCTTACAATTGAAATGTGTTTGCTGGCACTGTTATAAAGTGGCTTGTGATATTTAATTATGTTAAAGACGCGATACAAATTGCAAGTTGGTGTTCTTGCTAGGATCGTAGAATCCCTTCAGTGCAGAAAGAGGCCATTCGGCCCATCGAGTCTGCACCGACTCTCCCAACAGACCATCTTACCCAGGCCCACCCTCAACCCCCTGACCTCACATATTCACCCCTCCAACATTCCCCCAACCCACACATCTTGGGACTGAGGGCAATTTAGCATGGCCAATGCACCTAACCTGTGCATCTTTGGACTGTGGGAGGAAACTGGAGCACCCAAATTGAACCCACGTCCCTAGCACTGTGAGGCAGTATCCACTGCGCCACCATGCCGCCGCTGTATTGCTGTTGATGTGCTGAGTTTTGTTTTTATGAATAAATCTGATTGGATTTTTGTGTTTACAGTACGTATTTGGGGGCGGCACGGTGGCACAGTGGTTAGCACCAGGGACCCGGGGTCAATTCCAGCCTTGGGTGACTGCCTGTGTGGAGTCTGCACGTTCTCCCCGTGTCTGTGTGGGTTTCCTCCAGGTGCTCCGGTTTCCCCCCACCGGGTTAGGTGGATTGGCCGTGCTAAATTGCCCCTTAACGTCAGGGGGATTAGGAGGGTAAATATGTGGGGTTATGGGGATAGGACAGGGCCTGGGTGGGATTGTGGTCGGTGCAGGCTCAATGGGCCAAATGGACTCCTTCTGCTCTGTAGATTCTATGTATTGGATTGACTTTAAATTACATAGAATGTACACCAGGGAATCTAGCCATTTCCTCCATTTTTGTGTATATCCCCCTCCCACTTTATCTAACCCTGTGACCACACACGTATTTTCTCACTATTTACTTATCTAGCTGTCCTTTGCTATTCACCTCACAATTCTCTGGGTAAAGCTTGAATGCCTTATTGGAATTACCGGTGACTACCTTCAGTGTGGAAGTCCTGTGGCGCAGTGAGTTAGCGTCCCTGCATCTGAGCCAGAAGCTCCGGGTTCAAGTCCCACCCCAGGACTTGATGGCCAGGGAAGGTGTGTTCATAACGCGGCCAAACAGGTTGAGAATCAACCTGCAAAATTCTTCCAAACACGCCAATGGCTGGCGGTAAGAGTGGGAGAGACTCCTGGTCAGCCATGCTTGATGTAGAGTGGTGCCCCTCAAGCTATAAGACTCCTGGCCACAGACTAGTGACCTGTTCTGGAAATTACTAGCTAAGGAAAGGGGCAAAAGTCTGCCTTAGTGTGCTGCTAGGTGCAGGAAGAGAATTGGAGAACTTCAATGGATGGTCCCTAGTTTTGGCCACCCCACCTGCACAAGTGGGAACATCTTTTCTGAGCCCCAATCTGTTCAATATTTCCTGGTAAGTGCAGTACCTCAGTTCGAGAATCATTCTCTGCATTTTTTTTTGCAATCTTCTCCAGTCCATTGTAATATATGGAGACCTGCCCCTCTTGTCTGAGTAAGATGCGATACGAGTTTAATGTAAACCTCTCTGCTTTTCCTTTTTAAATTAATGATCACTCCTGACTGATTCCCCAACCAGGGGAATATCTTCCCTCATTCCCGATCCAAACCCTTCATAATCGGAAAAGAGTCCACTCCAGTGATACGGTGGCACAGTGGTTAGCACTGCTGCTTCAACGTGCCAGTGACCCGGGTTCAAATCTGGCCTCGGGTCACTGTCTGTGTGCAGTTTGCACGTTCTCCCCGTGTCTGCATGGGTTTCCTCTGGGAGCTCCGGTTCCCTCCCACACTCCAAAGATGTACAGGTTAGGTGAATTGGCCATGCTAAATTGCCCCTTAGTGTCCAAAGATGTGCACATTAGGTGGATTGGCCATGCTAAATAGGCCCTTAGTGTCCAAAGATGTGCAGATTAGGTGGATTGGTGAAGTTAATTAGGCCCTTAGTGTCCAAAGATGTGCAGGTTAGGGGGATTGGCCATGCTGAATTGCCCTTTAGTGTTCAAAGATGTGCAGGTTAGGTAGGTTGACCATGCTAAATTGCCCTTTAGAGTTCAAAGATGCGCAGATTGGGTGGACTGGCCATGCTAAATTGTCCCTTAGTGTCCAAAGATGTGCAGGTTAGGCATAGATTAGATTATAGATTAGATGGGAATACAGGGATAGGGCAGGGTAGGGGGCCTGGGTAAAACACTCTATCAGAGAGTCGGTGTAGAGTTGATGGGCCGAATGGCCTCTTCTGCACTGTAGGGATTCTGGCCCAGTAGAATCAATCTCAGTCTCTCCAGCCTCTCAGACAGAGGTGCCTATCCCCTTCTGAAGGGACTCATTTTGCTCGATATCTTTATTCCAACGTTGGTTCCAGAAGTTGTGGAAAATGCAGTGAGTGAGAGGTTAGTATAATTGGATGTGTGAGGCCCAGTAACTCTCTCCAGACACTCATGTTTTGTCCCTTGTCCAAGAAGTCAGATTTAGATTTTGAGACTGCACAATCGATCATTGAGTCCCAAAGACTAGTTTCATTTGCCATTTATTTGTCTAATTCTCTAATACCGCTTTGTTTCTTCATTAGAGCTAATGCTGTGGGGCCAGGTTGAGATTAAACTAACACTTCTCACTCTTTACTCTGAACACCCTGCTTCATTGCAAAACTGCTGACTCCCCTGCTGTGCGAGGAATTAGAGGCAGGAATTCCAACCTGAACTCAGGACCGTGTGCTGAACAAATTAATGGCCGAAAAGGTGCAGTCCCATCACCCCCAATCAATCTCTCGCTCTCAAATATCCTGAGCTCGTTAACTCTCGCTCCATCAAACACAAACTCAGTGACCTGTGTTCATCACTGAGGCTCGGCCGATGGCAATCCAAGAGGGAGAATATTATGGGGTCCCAGCAGTTCCAGAGCAAAAGAAAATGGATGAAAGAAAATCTGCTGTCCTTACCTGGTCTGGCCTACATGTGATTCCAGAGCCACAGTAATGTGGCTCAGGAATCCACTGTCCTCTGAATTGGCCTAGCAAGCCACTCAGTTCAAGTGTGTGTGTGAGTTCAACTAGGGACGGGCAACAAATGCTGGCCAGCCAGTGATGCCCATGTCCCACGAATGAATTAAAAGAAATTCTTCTAAATTCCAGTGGATACAGGCTAGTTAGCTTCATAGGTCAATGATCAGAGCACTGGTCTTCTAAACAAGGGGTCGCAAGTTCAATCCTCAGTTAAACTTTGTTAATGGCACTAAGTTAGGTAGAATGGTAAACTGTGGAGAGGACACAGAGAATCATAGAATCCTTACAGCGCCGAAGAAGGCCATTCAGCCCATCGATACTGCACCAACCACAGTCCCACCCAGGCCCTATCCCGACAACACCATGCATTTACCCGAGCTAGTCCCCCTGACACTAAGGGGCAATTTAGCATGGCCAATCCAGCTCACCCGCATATCTTTCAGACTGTGGGAGGAAACCAGAGCATCCGGAGGAAACCCACGCAGACACGGGAAGAACGTGCAGACTCCGCACAGACAGTGACCCAAGCCGGGAATCGAACCCGGGTCCCTGGCGCTGTGAGACAGCAGTGCTAACCACTGTGCCACTGTGCTGCTGGAAAGTGATATAGAGATGGATCATTCTGATCGAAAGTCTCTATGGGATATGGCGGGGGGAAGGAGGGGTCAGGATATTGAATTTTGATGATCCGCCATGATCAAAATGAGTGCCTGAGCAGGTTCAAAGGGCCAAATGGCCTCCTCCTGTTTCTAGTTTCCAAGTTCCATGTCTGACTGGGAGAGTGAAATCGCATTCAAATCTGGAAAATGTTTAATGAAGAGTTCACCCTCCAAACACACGTGTACCCCCTCTGCTCCCAATGCCCCATGTATCACCGTATACCCTCCTCAACTCCTCCCCCATCCACCCCCCTGAAACCTCTGTGTATCACCATATATTCCTCTGTATCCCAATACCCACGTCTCACCATGTACCCTTCTACACCCTCTCGGATAATGCCTCCCCCCCCCCCCCCATTTCACCATGTGAATACCCTTAATCCACCCCATCCTAGTACACCATCGGCACCCCATGTCCTCTCCTGTGTACCCCACCTGTGTCCCGATGTATCCCCTGTACTTTTTACCATTTTCACTCCATATTCCCAGGGTACACTGTGTATCCCGTTCTGTGCGGTTCCTTTCTGTGTCTCGTGTAAATCCTGGTTCCCCATTTAACTGCTCTATTCCCACCTATTCCATCAGTATTGGCATGTGTGCCCTGTACGCACCGTGCCCCCCCTCATAGGACTGAATCCAGATGGACTGGCATTTAACTGGGCAACAAAAATGACATTGGCCCTCGCCAAGCCCTCCTTACTAACCTCTGGAGACTTGTACCAACATTGGGAGAGCTGGTTCACAGAGTATCATAGAATCATAGAATCCCAACAATGCAGAGGAAGCCATTCGCCCCATCAAATCTGCACCAACTCTCTGACAGAATATCTTACCCAGGCCCTCTCCCCCACCCTATCCCTGTAGCCCCACACATTTACCATGACAAATCCATCTAACCTATGTGTACATTTTTGGACATTAAGGGGCAATTTAGCATGACCAATCCATCTAACCCGCCCATCTTTGGATTGTGGGAGGAAACCGGAGCACCCGGAGGAAACCCACGCAGACACGGGGAGAACATGAAAATTCCACACAGACTGCGACCCAAGCCAGGGATTGAACCCGGGTCCCTGGCGCTGTGAGGTGGCAATGCTAACCACTGTGCCACCATGCCGCCCCAAATAGTCAAGCAACAACCTGACCTCACCATCACCATCCCTGGTCTTATCGACAGGAGGGACCCAGCTGAGGTGGCGGCATAATGGGATTATTATTAGGATGGTGTGACCCTGGGAGTCTTCAGCATTGACTTCGGACCCCATGAAGGGCTGATGGTCCATGGCGCCTCATGCCCAGTTTTGAGTTGCTTAGATCTGTTCTGAATCTATCTATTTTAGGGTAAGAAGCAAGAGGTTCAGAGGGGCTTTGAGAAGATTTTGAGAATTTATTTTCACCCAGAGGCTGGTGGGAATCGGGAATGCACTGTCTGGAAAGGTGCTACCAAGCCACAACTGGTGATGGACATTGAAGTCCCCCACCCAGAGTACACTCTGTGCCTTTGCCACCCTCAGTGCTTCCTCCAAGGCTGGCACGGTGGCCTCACAGCTATGAGGCACTGCTGCTTCATAGCTCCAGGGACCCGGGTTCAATTCCAGCCTTGGGTCACTGTCTGTGTGGAGTCTGCACATTCTCCCTGTATCTGCATGGGTTTCCTCCGGGTACTCCAGTTTCCTCCCATAGTCCAAACATGTGCAGGTCAGGTGGATTGGCCATGCTAAATTGCCCCTTAGTGCCCCTACATGTGTGCGTTAGGGGGATTAGTCATGGTGAATATGAGGGGTTGTGAAGATGGTGCTGGGGAGAGAATCTGGTAAGACACTTTGTCAGCGAGCTGGTGTAACTCAATGGACCGAATGGCCTCCTTCCTACTGTAGGGATTCTACGATAGTGGTTATTTACAACTAAGTGGATTGGTAGGCCAATCCAGAGCCAAGTCTCCAAACACATTGCTGTGGTCTGGAGTCACGTGTGGGCCAGAAAGCAGATGTCCTTCCCTAAAGAACAATGGGGAACCAAATGGGCCCGTACCTCAAAACATAGCCACCAACACTGAAACTAACTTTATTATTCCAGATTTGTTTAGGTAATTGAATGAAAGTTCTCCAGTTGTGATGACTGGGCTTGATTTTAACATGATGTGGAGATGCCGGCGTTGGACTGGGGTAAACACAGTAAGACGTTTAACAACACCAGGTTAAAGTCCAACAGGTTTATTTGGTAGCAAAAGCCACACAAGCTTTCGAAGCTCTAAGCCCCTTCTTCAGGTGAGTGGGGCTTAGAGCTTCGAAAGCTTGTGTGGCTTTTGCTACCAAATAAACCTGTTGGACTTTAACCTGGTGTTGTTAAACTTCTTACATTGATTTTAACATCCAGGCCTATGGATTACTTGCCTCGTAATGTAACCACAGTATCCAAAGTTGAAGGGCTGGTGGAGGTGAGACTTGTAGATAGGATTAGTTATGGATGGGTTTGGGTTGGTTATGGATGGGTTTGGGTTGGTTATGAATGGGTTTGGGTTGGTTGTGGATGGGTTTGGGATGGTTATGGATGGGTTTGGGTTGGTTATGGATGGGGTTGGGTTGGTTATGGATGGGGTTGGGTTGGTTATGGATGGGTTTGGGTTGGTTATGGATGGGTATGGGATGGTTATGGATGGGTTTGGGCTGGTTATGGATGGGTTTGGGTTGGTTATGGATGGGTTTGGGTTGGTTATGGATGGGTTTGGGTTGGTTATGGATGGGTATGGGATGGTTATGGATAGGTTTGGGTTGGTTATGGATGGGTTTGGGCTGGTTATGGATGAGTTTGGACTGGTTATGGATCGGTTTGGGCTGGTTATGGATGGGTTTGGGTTGGTTATGGATGGGTTTGGACTGGTTATGGCTGGGTTTGGGCTGGTCATGGATGAGTTTGGGCTAGTTATGGATGGGTTTGGGCTGGTTATGGTTGGGTTTGTGTTGGTTATGGATGGGTTTGTGTTGGTTATGGATGGGTTTGGGCTGGTTATGGATGGGTTTGGGCTGGTTATGGGTGGGTTTGGGATGGTTATGGATGGGTTTGGGCTGGTTATGGATGGGTTTATGCTGGTTATGGATGGGTTTGGGTTGGTTATGGATGGGTTTGGGTTGGTTATGGATGGGTTTATGTTGATTATGGATGGGTTTGGGTTGGTTATGGATGGGTTTGGGCTGGTTATGGATGGGTTTGGGCTGGTTATGGATGGGTTTGGGCTGGTTATGGATGGGTTTATGCTGGTTATGGATGGGTTTGGGTTGGTTATGGATGGGTTTGGGCTGGTTATGGATGGGTTTGGGCTGGTTATAGATGGGTTTGGGCTGGTTATGGATGAGTCCTTCACTAGCTATTAGTAGTAATTTGTTTACTGAAGGTGCTTCTTGTTTTTCAGACTCTGGTGTTCGAGATGGGTAACCCTGGGCCAGGAGCCTCGCAGACGGTCAAGCCCCCTGATGGCGGTTGGGGATGGATGATCCTTATTGGCTGCTTTGTGATTACAGGATTCTCCTACGCATTTCCAAAAGCCGTCAGTGTGTATTTCAAGGAGCTAATGCATGATTTCCACATTGGTTACAGTGACACTGCCTGGATCTCCTCCATCATACTCGCCATGCTGTATGGTACAGGTGAGTTCGCAGAGGTCAGACTGTGGTTCAGTTCCAAGGGAGAATGCCTGTCTGGTAACTGTATTCCCATGCATTTATTCTGGTGCCTTGCACCATATCTCAAAGTGCTTTGCAGCCAATGAAATTCTTTGTCACTGTTGTCATATAGGAAATGTGGCAGCCAATTTATGCACAGCAAGATCCCACAAACAGTAATTTGATAATAAGCAGATTATCTTTTTTTTCTGTTATCTATTGAGGGATGAATATTGGGAGAACTTCCCTGTTCCTCAAAATCGTCCCATGGGATCTTATGCATCCACCCAAGCAGGCAGGTGGGGCTTCAGTTCATCGGAGAGATGGCACTTCCGACAGTGCAGCACTCCTTCAGTACTGTACGGGAGCATTGGCCTGAAATGCTGAAATCCTGGACTGGGACATGAATACAGACCCTTGTGATTCAGAGACTGATGGGGTGTTGGGGGTGGGGCGGGGGTGGGGGGGGTGGGTGGGGGGGGGCGGAGACAAAGGCAAGGGAGTGAGTAAAGGATCAGGGTCAACGGTCATCTTTGTAAGTTGGCAGTTTCTGCTCCAGCTGATGAACTGTCGAAGCCTTTTACTTGTTCACTGCCCAAATTTCCTAATCCCTTCTGTGCTTTTTGTTTCAACACTGAGGGGCGGCACAGTGGTTAGCGCAGCTGCCTCACAGCGCCAGGGACCCGGGTTCGATTCTGGCCTTGGGTGACTGTCTGTGTGGAGTTTGCACATTCTCCCCGTGTCTGCGTGGGTGTCCTCCGCCAATTTCCTCCCACAGTCCAAAAAATGAGCAGATTAGGTGGATTGGCCATGCTAAATTGTCCCTTAATCTCCAAAAAGATGTGTAGGTTAGGGGAATAGGCCACACCAAATTGCCTCTTAGTGTCCAAAGATGTGCGGGTGAGGTGGATTGGCCATGCTAAATTGCCCCTTAGTGTCCAAAGATAATTTATTTATTAGTGTCACAAGTAAACTTACATTCACACTGTAATGAAGTTACTATGAAAATCCCCTAGTCGCCACACTCCGGCGCCTGTTCAGGTGCACTGAGGGAGAATTTAGCACGGCCAGTGCACATAACCGGAAGTCAGGCCAGGAGTGGCCAGGGGAAGTTTTTGGAGGGTTTAAAAAGGGCTTACCTTGGAGGTTCAGCTTCATTGTTCCCAGGAGCAGGCTGAGGGTAAGAGAGTGAGTTTGCTGACTAATTAATTATTTATTTTTTCAGTTAATTTTGGGTTTAAAATCGGAGGTTTTTTTCAAAACCGGAAGTCAGGCCAGGAGTGGCCAGGGGAAGTTTTTGGAGGGTTTAAAAGTGCACCAAAGTATACAGCGGGCAGCATAGTAGCGGGCAGCAGAGTGAGTGGGAAGTTGAGTGAGCTGTCAGGGCTTTGGCTCACAGGGCTTGGACGAGCAGGGGTGAGTTTTTGTTTCCTTACACTCTTATTAACTTTTCACTGTCTTACTTGACATAAAGTGTCCAGTATGAGTGTGAAACCAATGTGTTGTTCCCAGTGTAGGATGTGGGAGGTCCTGGAGGCATCTGGCCTCCCGGACATCCACATCTGTGAGGGGTGTGTCGAGCTGCGGTTCCTGAGAGACCGTGTTAGGGAGCTGGAACTACAACTCGAGGATCTTAGGCTGATGAGGGAGAATGAGGAGGTGATAGACAAGAGCTATCATCAGGTGGTCACACCAGGGCTACGGGAAGAGGCCAAGTGGGTGACGGCCAGGAAGGGTAAGGCTAGGGTGGTTGAGAGCACCCCGGTGGATTTGCCCCTGCACAACAAGTACTCCTGCTTGAGTACTGCTGGGGGGGACAGCCCGCCTGGGGGAAGCAGCAGTGGCCGTGTCTCCGCAGTGGAGTCCAGCCCTGTAACTCAGAGGGCTAAGGAAAAGAGGAGGAAGGCGGTATTAATCGGGGACTCGATGGTGAAGGGGACAGACAGGCGTTTCTGCGGAGGTAGGCGGGATTCTCGCATGGTGGTCTGCCTCCCTGGGGCCGGGATCCAGGATGTCGCTAGTCGCGTCCCGGATATCCTGAGGTGGGAGGGAGAGGAGCCTGAGGTAGCGGTACATATTGGTACCGCTGATGTGGGTAGGAAGGGAGAAGGGGTCATGAAAAGGGAGTACAGGGAATTAGGGAGACAGCTGAGAAAGAGGAAAGCAAAGGTAGTAATCTCAGGATTACTGCCTGTGCCACGGGAAGGTGAGGGCAGGAATGGAGTGAGGTGGAGGATGAATGTGTGGCTGAGGGACTGGTGCAGGGGGCAGGGATTCAGGTTCCTGGACCATTGGGACCTCTTTAGGGGCAGGGGTGATCTGTATACAAAAAACGGGTGGAACTTGAATCACACGGGGACCAATATCCTGGCCGGTAGGTTGGCTAAGGCTACTGGGGAGAATTTAAACTAGATAGGTTGGGGGGAGGGGAGCTAGAAGAGTTGACTAGGATCAAGGAACTAATTGATGGGGGGGAGGATGCAGGGGTAAGGGGAATTACAAAATTAATGGTAGAGGAGAGGGTGCAAGTGAATGAAGGCGGTAATTTAGATAAGGGAGTAGAGGGAGACGGTGTTCGCGACTCATCAAAGCGGGTCCAGATAAAAGCTGGAATAAGGACACTTTGCCTGAATGCACGAAGCATTCGGAACAAGGTGAATGAGTTGATGGTGCAAATCAGCACAAGTGGGTACGATCTAGTGGCCATTACAGAAATGTGGCTGAAAGGTGACCAGGACTGGGAGATGAATATCCAGGGGTATCAGGCGTTTAGGAAGAATAGACAGGAAGGAAAAGGTGGTGGGGTCGCGCTATTAATAAGAGATAATATCAGGGTAGTACTGAGGGATGACATAGGCTCTGAGGAACAAAACGTGGAATCATTATGGGTAGAGATGAGGAATAGTAGAGGGAGAAAGACACTAGTAGGTGTGGTATATAGGCCCCCAAATAATAATGTTGAGGTAGGGAGGGCTGTAAACAAGCAGATAAGGGATGCGTGTAAAAACGGAATGGCAATAATCATGGGGGACTTCAACATGCACATTGACTGGCAGACTCAAGTCGGTAAGGGTGGAATGGAGGAAGAGTTCTTAGAATGCTGTCGGGATAGTTTCCTTGAACAGCATGTTACGGAACCGACGAGGGAACGAGCTATTTTGGATCTGGTATTGTGTAACGAGGTAGGTAGAATTAAGGATCTTATTGTGAAGGACCCTCTTGGGTCTAGTGACCACAATATGGTCGAATTTCTGATTCAGATGGAAGAGGAGAAAGTTTGGTCTCAAACCAGTGTCCTCTGTTTGAACAGAGGGAAATATGATAGGATGAGGGATGAATTGGCTAAGGTAGACTGGGAGAGCAGGCTGGCAGGTAGGATAGCTGAGGAACAGTGGAGGATTTTTAAGGAGATCCTTTTCAGTTCTCAGCAAAAATATATTCCAGCAAAAAACAAGGATTGTAAGAAAAGGGAGAACCAGCCGTGGATAACGAAGGAAATAAAGGAGAGTATTAAAATAAAAACAGCTGCGTACAGAGTGGCCAAAAATAGTGGAGAAACAAGTGATTGGGAAAAATTTAAGAAACAACAAAGAGAGACTAAGAAAGCGATAAAGAAAGGAAGGATAGACTATGAAGCTAGGCTAGCAATTAATATAAAAAATGATAGTAAAAGTTTTTATAAATATATAAAAAGGAATAGAGTGGCTAGAGTGAATGTTGGACCCTTGGAGGACGAGAGGGGGGAGTTAATAGTGGGAAATGAGGATATGGCTGAGTCTTTAAATACGTTTTTTGTGTCGGTCTTCACGGTGGAGGACACAAATAGTTTGCCAAATATTAACGATAGAGGGTTGGCAGCAGGAGAAATACTTAATACGATTAATGTTACCAGAGAGGCAGTGCTGGGTAGACTAATGGGACTGAAGGTGGACAAGTCCCCGGGTCCGGATGGAATGCATCCCAGGGTATTGAAAGAAATGTCAGAGGTAATAGTGGATGCGTTAGTGATTATTTATCAAAACTCGTTGCATTCTGGGGTAGTGCCGGTTGATTGGAAAACGGCTAATGTTACGCCGCTGTTTAAAAAAGGAAGGAGACAAAAGGCGGGTAACTATAGGCCGGTCAGCTTAACGTCTGTAGTAGGGAAAATGCTGGAATCCATTATTAAAGAGGAGATAGCAGGGCATCTGGATAGAAATGGTTCGATCAATCAGACGCAGCATGGATTCATGAGGGGAAAGTCGTGCTTGACGAACATGTTGGATTTTTATGAAGATGTGACGAGGGCGGTTGATGGAGGAGAACCGGTGGATGCGGTGTTTTTGGATTTCCAAAAGGCGTTTGATAAGGTGCCCCATAAAAGGCTGCTGAAGAAGATTAGGGCACACGGAGTTGGGGGTAGTGTGTTAAAGTGGATTGGGGACTGGCTATCCGACAGGAAGCAAAGAGTCGGAATAAATGGGTGTTTTTCCGGTTGGAGGAAGGTAACTAGTGGCGTGCCGCAGGGATCGGTACTCGGGCCGCAACTGTTTACCATTTATATAGATGATCTGGAGGAGGGGACGGAGTGTAGGGTAACGAAGTTTGCAGACGACACAAAGATAAGTGGAAAAGTGAATCGTGTGGAGGACGGAGAAGATCTGCAGAGAGATTTGGACAGGCTGAGTGAGTGGGCGAGGATATGGCAAATGGAGTATAACGTTGATAAATGCGAGGTTATACACTTTGGAGGAAATAATAACAAATGGGATTACTATCTCAATGGAAACAAATTAAAACATGCTACCGTGCAAAGGGACCTGGGGGTCCTTGTGCATGAGACGCAAAAGCCCAGTCTGCAGGTACAACAGGTGATCAAGAAGGCAAATGGGATGTTGGCCTATATTGCGAGGGGGATAGAATATAAAAGCAGGGATGTCTTGATGCACCTGTACAGGGCATTGGTGAGGCCGCAGCTGGAATACTGTGTGCAGTATTGGTCCCCTTATATGAGGAAGGATATATTGGCATTGGAGGGAGTGCAGAGAAGGTTCACCTGGTTGATACCGGAGATGAGGGGTTTGGATTATGAGGAGAGGCTGAGGAGATTGGGTTTGTACTCGTTGGAGTTTAGAAGGATGAGGGGGGATCTTATGGAGACTTATAAGATAATGCGGGGGCTGGATAGGGTGGAGGCGGAGAGATTCTTTCCACTTAGTAAGGAAGTTAAAACTAGAGGACACAGCCTCAAAATAAAGGGGGGTCGGTTTAAGACAGAGTTGAGGAGGAACTTCTTCTCCCAGAGGGTGGTGAATCTCTGGAATTCTCTGCCCACTGAGGTGGTGGAGGCTACCTCGCTGAATATGTTTAAAGCGCGGATGGATGGATTCCTGAACGGTAAGGGAATTAAGGGTTATGGGGATCAGGCGGGTAAGTGGTACTGATCCACGTCAGATCAGCCATGATCTTATTGAATGGCGGGGCAGGCTCGAGGGGCTAGATGGCCTACTCCTGCTCCTATTTCTTATGTTCTTATGTTCTTATAACCTGTACATCTTTGGACTATGGGAGGAAACTGGAGCACCCGGAGGAAATCCACGCAGACACAGGGAGAACATGCAGACTCCGCACAGACAGTGACCCAAGCCGGGAATCGAACCCAGATCTCTGGCGTTGTGAGGCAGCAATGCTAACCACTGTGCCACCCATGGATTTGATGATATGATGTGCAGGTTCTAGGATTGGCCATGCTAAATTGCCCCTTAGTGTCCAAAGATATGCAGGTTAGGGGGATTAGCGGGGTAAATACATGAGGTTACGGGGATAGAGGCTGTGTGGGATGCTTTGTCAGAGAGTCGGCGCAGACTCGATGGGCCGAATGACCTCCTCTTGCACTGTGGGGATTCTACGATATGATCACTAATATGATTATCAACAAATTCAGAGAGAAAAGGGGAGGATGGGAACCGCTAAAGAGACAGAAATCTTTCAAAATGGTTCAGCCCCAGCTGGAGAATTGTGGCTCCACAATGTTTGGAAGGAATGCAGAGAAGATTTACCGGGACGGTAGCAGGAATGAGAAACTTCAATCATGTGGAAAGATGGGGGAAGCCAGGGTTCTGCTCGAACAGAGAAGAATCATAAAATTCCTACAGTGCAGAAGGAGACCATTCGGCCTATCAAATCTTCACTGACCACAATCCCACCCAGGCCCTATCCAACGTATTTACCCCCTGATACTAAGGGGCAATTTAGCATGGCTAATCAACCTAACCCACACATCTTTGGGCACTCAGGGGCAATTTAGCAAGGCCAATCTACCTAACCTGCACATCTTTGGAGTGTGGGAGGAAACCAGAGCTCCTGGAGGAAACCCGCGCAGACACGGGGACAACGTGCAGACTCCACACAGACACCCGAGGTTGGAATTGAAACTGGGTCCCTGGCACTGTGCGGCAGCAGTGCTAACCACTGTGCCACCGCGCCGTAGGTTGAGGGAATTTTAACAAAGCCTGTTCAAAATCATAAACGAGTTTGACGGAGTAAGTGAGGGGAAGCTGTTTCCAGAGGCAGGAGGGTCAGTAACCAGAAGAGACAGATTGAAGGGAGTTGGCAATAAGCAGGCCCCAACCTCCATCTTTAAGAACCATCTCAATCCCCAGTTCTTAGATCAAGTCTTGTCACAGTGTCAGTGTCCACTCTGGATGGGTTTGCTGTTAAAGGCATTGGCGGTGTAGAACTCACTGAACACTTGTGATAATCAATCATAGAATCCCTACAGTGCAGAGGGAGGCTATTCGGCCCATCGAGTCTACACTGACAACAATCCCACCCAGGCCCTATTCCCGAAACCCCACGTATTTACCCCACTAATCCCTCTAACATACACATCCCGGGACACTAAGGGGCAATTTAGCACGGCCAATCAACCTAACCCACACATCTTTGGACTGCCGGCGGGATTGGGCGGGATTTTCCAGCCTCGCTCACCCCAAAACCGGAAAATCTCACCCGAGGGCAACGGACCTTTCCCACTGCCCGCCCCTCGCCCGCTCCCATTCCCATGGCGGGCGGGATGGTAAAGTTCACCACCGTTGAGTCAGATCCCAGTCTTGCTGAGTACTCTGGTGGCTGCTCACGGATTACGGTTGAGTCGCTGTGGGCGGTCCCAGGCTTCACCGGCTCTGCTTTCTTGTCACAGGCCCCGTCTGCAGTATTGTGGTGAATCGCTTTGGCTGCCGGCCTGTCATGTTGGTTGGTGGTTTACTGGCCTCTACTGGGATGATCCTGGCATCGTTCTCCACAAACATCACCCAGCTCTACCTAACCGCGGGAGTGGTTACAGGTACGTTGCCAGCGGGAAACCAAGAATGGCTCAATGTTTAAAAGATTATCCGGCACACTCAATTTTTTTCCTGTTTTTCTCGATCAATCCAAGTGACAGACAAAGTCGCAAATGACAGAATCATAGAGATTTACAGAACGGAAACAGGCCCTTCGGCCCAACTCGTCCATGCCGACCAGGTTCCCTAAACTGAACTAGTTCCATTTGCCTGCGTTTGGTCCGTATCCCTCTGAACCTTTCCCATCCACGTACCTGTCCAAATGTCTTTTAAATGTTATAATTATACCCACCTCTACCACCTCCTCTGGCAGCTCATTCCATACACGCACCACCCTCTGTGTGAAAAAGTTACCCCTCAGGTCCCTCTTAAATCTCTCCCCTCTCACCTGTAACCTCTGCCCTCTAGTTTTGGATTCCCCTACCCTGGGGAAAAGACCTTGGCTATTCACCTTATCTTTGCCCCTCATGATTTTATAAGCCTCAATAAGGTCACCCCCTCATCCTCCTACGCTCCAGGGAAAAAAGTCCCAGCTTATCCAGCCTCTCCTTATAATTCAAACCTTCCAGTCTCAGTAACATCCTAGTAAATCTTTTCTGCACTCTTTCTGGTATAATAATATCCTTTCTATATTCGGGTGACCAGAATTGTACACAGTACTCCAAATGTGGCCTTACCAATGTCATACTGTCATAGAATCATAGAGGTTTACAGCATGGAAACAGGTCCTTCGGCCCAACTTGTCCATGCCACCCCTTTTTTTTACCACTAAGCTAGTCCCAACTGCCCACGTTTGACCCATATCCTTCTATATCCATCTTACCCATGTAACTGTCTAAATGCATTTTAAAAGACAAAATTGTACCCGCCTCTAATACTGCGTCTGGCAGCTCGTTCCAGACACTCACCACCCTCTGAGTGAAAAAACTGCCCCTCTGGATCCTTTTGTATCTCTCCCCTCTCACCTTAAACCTATGCCCTCCAGTTTTAGACTCCCCTACCTTTGGGAAAAGATGTTGACTATCTACCTTATCTATGCCCATCATTATTTTATAGACCTCTATAAGATCAACCCTAAGCCCCCTACGCTCCAGGGAAAAAAGTCCCACTCTATCCAGCCTGTCCTTATAACTCAAACCATCAAGTCCCGGGGGCATCCTAGTTTAATGATATCCTTTCTATAATAGGGTGACCAGAACTGTACACAGTATTCCAAGTGTGGCCTTACCAATGTCTTGTACAACTTCAACAAGACGTCCCAACTCCTGTACTCAATGTTCTGACCAATGAAACCAAGGATGCCAAATGCCTTCTTCACCACCCCAGTCTATCTTGACGTCACTTTCAACGAACTATGTACCTGCACCCCTAGGTCTCTCCATTGGACAACACTCCCCAGGGCCCTACCAATTAACCATTAAGTCCTGCCCTGTTCCCTGTGTGACTGTGACGATGGTAACCTTTCCTTCCTCAGCCTTTGCAACCTATCTGCAGCCTTTGACACGGTTAATCAATTATTCTTCTCTAATACCCGGTTCCATTCTTACCCAGCTAACCATCGTCATCGAACCATTTGCAATGGTTTTTCATCCTCTGAACTGTTAACTCTGGAGATCTCCCAAGGATTCATCCTTGACCCTCCCCCTAATTCTCATCCATACACTCTGGGCCGGTTTATTACATTAAAGGTGCTATATAAATGCAGATTTCTGTTTTAGTCAAGATCACTCCTCCTAATTTTTTCTCCCACATCCTGTTCTGTCATCTCTCTCCTCTTCCTTCTTCAGTCTCTCCTCGAGTTTCTCTCTTTCTCCATCTGCCTTTATCAATCCCTGACTTCTGAACACACAAGCAATGATGGGCAAGGGAGGCAGTGGCGTAGTGGTATTGTCACTGACCAGACATTCCAGGGTAATGCTCTGGGGAACGGGGTTTGAATCCCACCAGATGCTGAAATTTTGAATTCAATAAAAATCTGGGAGTAAAAGTCCATGAAACCATTGTCAATTACCATCTGGCTCATTAATGTCCTTTAGAGAAGGAAATCTGCCGTCCTTATCTGGTCTGACCTACTTGCAATTCCAGACCCACAGCAATGTGGTTGACTCTTAAAACATGCCCCCAGAGGGTGACATGGTGACACAGTGGTTAGCACTGCTGCCTCAGCCTGGGACCTGGGTTCGATTCCCAGCTTGGGTCACTATCTGTGTGGAGTCTGCACGTTCTCCCTGTGTCTGCGTGGGTTTCCTCCGGTGCACCGGTTTCCTCCCACAGTCTGAAAGACGTGCTGGTTAGGGTGCATTGACCGTGCTAAATTCTCCCTCAGTGTACCCGAACAGGCGCCGGAGTGTGGTGACTACGGGATTTTCACAGTAATTTCATTACTGTGTTAATGTAAGCCTACTTGTGACACGAATAAATAAACTGAAGTAGCCTAGCGAGCCACTCAGTTGAAAGGCAGTTAGGAATGGGGAATAATTGCTGGGCCCAGCCAGTGATGCCCACATCCGATCACTGAATAAAAATCAATCCACCTGGACTGATCTGCACAACTGCAATATCTTGAGTTTCACAACATACACACTCTCCTCACCACCTGGAATCATGTGACCTTGGAGATGCTAACAGCCCAGAAAAAGTTGGGAAATTCCTCTCTGACCCATCAGGATCATAGAACTATAGAATCCCTACAGGAGGCCATTCGGCCCATCGAGCCTGCACTGACACTCCAAAAGAGCATCTTATCCAAATTCAACCCCTACACTTTCCCCGTAGCCCCATGCATTTAGCATGGCCAATCCACCTAACCCACACATCTTTGGACACTAAGGAGCAATTTAGCATGGCTAATCCACCCAACCTACACATCATTGGACACTAATGAGCAATTTAGCATGGCCAATCCACCTAACCTGCACATCTTTCGACATTAATGACCAATTTAGCGTGGCCAATCCAATTAACCTGCCCATCTTTGGACACTAAGCGCGGGATTTTCTGGCCACGCTCATCCCAAGAATGGAAAATTCTGCCCAAGATCAATGGACCTTTGCGTGGTCCTGTCCCACCCACTACAATTCCTGTGGCAGGCGGGACGGGATAATTCCACCCTCAGGGGCAATTTAGCATGACCAATCCACCTAACCTGCACATCTTTGGAGTGTGGGAGGAAACCAGGGCACCCGGAGGAAACCCACGCAGACACGGTGAGACTCCACACAGACAGTGACCTGAGGCCAGAATCGAACCGGGTCCCTGGCGCCGTGAGGCAGCAGTGCCAACCACTGTTGCGTCCTCGGTCGACAATCGAAACGAGTTTAGAGGCTGGTTAATAATGAACAGAAACAGGAAGATTCAGCAGGTCCTAATTCACATCATTACACTCTTATTTATTGCATTAAAGGTGCTATATAAATGCAGCATCAGTCCTCATTAAAGATGATGTATCATCTCTGTCTCCTCCAGGTCTGGGATTGGCTCTGAATTTCCAGCCCTCTCTCATCATGCTGGGCAGATACTTTGAGAAGAGGAGGCCGCTGGCTAACGGATTAGCTGCCGCCGGGAGCCCAGTGTTCCTCAGCGCCCTCTCCCCACTTGGACAGGTCCTGCTGGATTACTACGGCTGGAGGGGGGGCTTCCTCATCATGGGCGGCTTGTTACTCAACTGCTGCACGTGCGGCGCAGTCATGAGGCCCCTCGAGAGTCGGACGGGGAGCAGCAAAGACAAGTCTGAGGCCAAGGAGATGCTTCCGGCCACCAAGGCCGACTGCACCAGCTTGGAGATGGAGAACTGCGAACAGGGCGGGACCAGCAACAGCACCAAGGAGGGTGGGCGGAAGAAAGGAGCGAGCAGGAAGAGGAAGAAACTGCTGGATTTTAGTGTCTTCCGCAATCGAGGCTTTGTCATCTACAGCATCTCCAAGTTCATCCTGGTTCTGGGCCTCTTTGTACCTCCCATCATGATTGTTAACTATGCCAAAGACACCGGCGTCCCCGACAGAGAGGCCGCCTTCCTGCTGTCCATCATCGGTTTCATTGACATTTTTGCTCGCCCGCTGAGCGGGGTGGTGGCGGGTCTCGATGCTGTCCGCCCTCGCGTGGCCTATTTCTTCAGCTTCTCCATGCTGTGCAATGGACTGACCGACGTGCTGAGTGCCAAAGCAGCCACTTACACCGGAATGATCGCCTTCTGTGTTTTCTTCGGGGTGACCTACGGCATGGTGGGGGCTCTGCAGTTTGAGGTTCTCATGGACATTGTCGGCTCCCAGAAGTTCCCCAGCGCCATCGGACTGTTGCTGCTCATCGAGGCTTTCGCTGTGCTCATCGGACCCCCGTCAGCAGGTCAGTGCGCAGTCAGCAAAGGGTCAGATAACCTTACCCTCAATAACCCACTCTCCAATACCCGCTCGCTCGATACCCACATGCCCACTCTCCAATACCCGCTCGCCATCCCCTAATACTCCCCACTCTCCCAGACCCCTACACCTGATACCCTACTCTTCAATATCCCACACCCTACAATATACCCCTCACCCCTAACACCCCCACTCTCCAATGCCCTCGCCCCTACACCTCCGCTCTCCAATATCCCACTCTCTAATACCCGCTCACCTAATACTCCTACTCCCAGACCCCTACACCTGATACCCCCTACTCCAAGACCCCTGCGCCTGATACCCTACTCTCCAATATTCCCACACCCCCACCCTACAGTATACCCCTATCCCCACTCTCCAATAGCCTCACCCCTAATACCCTCACTCTCCAATACCCGCATGCTCAATACCCCTACTCCCACACCCCTACACCTGATACCCTAGTCTCCAATATCCCACACCCCCACCCTATAGTATACCCCTCACCCCCTAATACCCCCACTCTCCAAAACCCCCACTCTGCAAACCCTTTACCCCCACACCCTCACTCTCCAATACCCCCCACTCTCTAATACCCCCATACCTGATTGCCCACTAATTCCAACCCAAACTGCCAATGCCCCTGTATCCCCCATAACCCACGCAATACTCCCCACTCTTCAATACTCACACACCCGACACCTACACACCCATTCTCCAATACCTCCACCCCCCGGTACCCTACTCTCCAATATTCCCACATCTCCACCCTACAGTATACCTCTATCCCCACTCTCCAATAGCCTCACCCCTAATATCCCCACTCTCCAATATCCGCGCACGTGATACCCCTACTCCCACAACCCTACGCCTGATACTCTACTTTCCAATATCCCACACCCCCAAATACCCCTACTCTGCAAAACCCTTTATCCCCATACCTCCACTCTCCAATATCCCCCACTCTCTAATACCCCCATACCTGATTGCCCACTAATACCCCCAACCCAAATTGCCAATGCCCCAGCATCCCCCATAATCCACCCCAATACTCTCCACTTGCCAATACCCCAACCCCCCTAGCCCCACTCCCTATTCTCTCTGTTAACCCCACATCCCAATGCCTCCAGCTCCAAATACCCCCAGTCTCCGGTGCTAGTTAAAGGTGAGATTATTCAATAATTTGTTGTATAATTCTGCTCTTCACATTGACAAAGGTCTCTGTAATTGCGACTTTCTCGACTGCATTGTTCTGGTGTAAATGGCATCAGTTTCCTGGCTCCAGGGAGAGGGGGTAGGCAGGAAAATTCTCTGGTGTGGGGCAGGGATTTGGATTGGCTCCTACTACAAGGCTGCAGGCAACTAATCTGTCGATTTAAGACCCCAATTATTATTTTTTTATTCATTCATGGGACATGGGCATCGCTGGCTGGCCAGCATTTATTGCCCATCCCTAGTTGCCCTTGAACTGAGTGGCTTGCCCGGCCATTTCAGAGGGCAGTTGAGAATCAACCACATTGCTGTGGCTCTGGAGTCACATATAGGCCAGACCGGGTAAGGATGGCAGATTCCCTTCCCATTAGTGAACGAGATGGGTTTTTCCAACAATGGTTTCATGGTCATCAGTAGATTCTTAATTCCAGATACTTTCTATTGAATTCAAATTCCACCATCTGCCGTGGCGGGATTCGAACCCGGGTCCCCAGAACATTAACTGAGTTTCTGGATTAATAATCTAGTGATAATACCACTAGGCCATCACCTCCCCTACCTAGTGGGGTTCCTGAGCCCCGCACTTGCCGGGGGACAAGGAAGAGCTATTTTCCTGGAGGAAGCCTCCTACTAGGCTGTTTCCAAATTCACCATCCATGGCGGGTGGGCTCCTGGGCCAATCACAGGGCAGCCTCACTGAGAGAGGTGGGCGCTGGTAGGTAAAATATGAGGGTACCTCAAAATGGAGGCCCATTAGTGGGGATACATTTTTTTTAGGGTGGCTCCTTTAATTAATGGGGGAATCCCCTCTTGCAATAGTGTTTGGAGCCTCTGTGTAGCCTTTCCCGATAGGCTCCATTTCCACCCCCTCTCATTTTGGGAGACTGTGAAACTTGCCCCCCCAAAGTTTGTTCTGACGTTGTGGTGGGTGGCTGAGTGGTCAGTTGTTTCTCGGTAGAGTTTGGGCTGAAGATGCAATGCCAGGGTTGAATCTCTGACTCTCTTCACAGGCCGCCTGGTCGACACTTACAAGAACTACGAGCTCATCTTCTACATGGCGGGATCCGAGCTGATTCTCTCGTCCATCTTCCTCTCAGCAGCCTTCTTCCTCTGCCTCAAACGTGGCCAGCGCAAGAACCAGAAAGAAAGTGGGGAGGTGGAAGAGGCAGGGTGCGAAACAGCAGGAGAGGAGGATGCGGGTATGGAGCAAGACTACACCAGAGGCCAGATGGATGAAGGATCCCTAGATCAGAGGTCAAGTGGATTAGAGAGGGACCAAAGGGATTGCAGCGGTTTGAGAGGTGCAGATAGTGAGGGCACAGCACAAGCACAGTGCTCCGAGCAACACTAAAAATGTGCAAAGAAGTCAATGCCAGGTAGACTAGACAATCACACTCACTGCCAGGGATAATCTCTGTACTGGGTACAAACTGGTGAAAAAAAATTGAGTGTAAAAATAATGGAGATGCGAGGGTAGCCCTCTCTCTCCACCTACCTCCTTCCTACAACCTCATTTCTTTCTCCTTTGCCCCTCGCTCAATCCCACCCTCTCTCCTTCCCCTTTTTATCCCCTCCCTCAGCTCTCCCCTTTTCTTCTCTCTGTTCTGTTTACTTGGCTTATGAGTAAATGCCCTCCTGGCCAGTGATCGTCCCGCTCTCTATTCAATATCCTGCCGACTTTTAAATACTCTGCTACCTGTGAATACCCTCCTATCTCCTCTTACTGCCTCTGATTCTGTGCTGTCTGTACAATTCCCTCTGCGTGTCACCTGTCGTTCAACCCTCTCCCGCCCCTTGCCTTCCCACTTTCACTCCTCCTTCCTCTCTCTCGTCTCTTCCCCTTTCCATTCTCTCTCTCCTTTTTGCCTCATGCCCCTCACTCTGTAGTTTCCCCACCTCCCTCTTGTTCTTTTTTTCCCTCAGTCCTCCATTGTTAATCTTTTCTTTGCCTCAGACCTCTCCCCATCTCTCATTTCTCCCCTGCTCCTCCCTCTCTCGTTCCCCCTCTCTCTCCACCCCCCCACTCTCTTTCTTCTCCGCCTATCTCCCTTTCATCCTTTCTTTCCTATCCACCCCTTCCTCTCTCTCTCTTGATCCCCTCTCCCTCCCCTGAGCATTTTTCCTGGGTCCCTTTTCCTCCACATCTTACCCTCTCATCGGAATTAGGAGCAGAAGTCGGCAAATTCAACCCTTCGAGCCTGCTCCGCCATTCAATCAGATCATGGCTGATCTCTCCCTGGTCTCAAATCCACCTCCCCACCTGTTCCCCATGGCTGGAACTCTACTACCTCGCTGGCCCCGGAATCAGAGCAGGTGAGGGGCGAACAACGGAAATCTCTGTTGACCTCAGGCGGGAAGTTCCGGTCTTGCCCAGGCGGCACGGTAGCACAGTGGTTAGCACTGCTGCTTCACAGCTCCAGGGACCTGGGTTCGATTCCCGGCTTCGGTCACTGTCTGTGTGGAGTTTGCACATTCTTCTCGTGTCTGCGTGGGTTTCTTCCGGGTGCTCCGGTTTCCTCCCACAGTCCAAAGATGTGCAGGTTAGGTTGATTGGCCATGCTAAAAAATTGCCCCTTAGTGTCTTGAGATGCGCAGGTTAGAGGGATTAGTGGGTAAATATGTAGGGATATGGGGGTAGGGCCTGGGTGGGATTGTGGTCGGTGCAGACTCGATGGGCCGAATGGCCTCTTTCTGTACTGTAGGGTTTCTATGATTTCAGATCGTAAAATCCCGCCCTTTATCCCCTTTTTTAATCAGAAATACATCCATCTCCTTCTTGAAACTATTCAATGATTCAGACTCCACCGCGCTATGGGGCAGCGAGTTCCACAAATTCACCACCCTCTGCGAGAAGTAGTTCCTCCTCATCTCAATGTTAAATCTACCGCCTATACCTATGACCTCTTGTTCCAGATTGCCCCATAAGAGGAAACATTTGGTCTACATTTACTTTATCCCTTTTAAAATTTTATGTACCTCGATCAGATCCCCTCTCATCCTAAACTCCAGCGAGTACAAACCCAAACTGTTTAATCTCTTTACAGTAAAACAAAATGGTGAAATGATGCTTAAATAAGAGTAAGAGAAAGAGCACTGGGTAAATCTCAGTCATTCACGGAGTCAAACCAATCAAATAATGGGTTCAGACTGTGTAAGTAGTGCAATTATTATGATTATTAGTGACCCATGCAACTTTTATAGTGAGACTAGTGAGTGAGTGTGTATCTATCTGTAAGTGTGGGAGAGTGAGAACCAGTATATTAGAGTCAGTGTGACAATGTGAATGAGGGGAAAGTGAGAGCGAGCATGCACGTGAGTGACAGTGACATTAAGTATTTGGTGAATCATCTACGACCTTGATAGTCTTGCCATTGACTTTCTGCTAGAAAGGATTGAATTACAATAAATTTGCTCCTGTCCTATGATTGACCTCCATCTCAATAAAAACTTGATTTTCATTGCAAATATTCATTTTGATGTGAAACCCTCTACAGCAGAGTCTCCCACCCTGACAGGTTCCAGTGCCTTTGTCAAAGCCCAGTTCCAGGTCTTTGACAAAGGGCGTCTGGACTCGAAACATCAGCTCTTTTCTCTCCTTACAGATGCTGCCAGACCTGCTGAGATTTTCCAGCATTTTTTCTTTTGGTTCCAGTCCCTAACCGTCAACACCAGGGCCCAGACATACAGACGGGAATCTACAACATGGGAGTATAATCTCCCTAAATATCTGAATGGTGTTTTATGGGGCAAGGAGGCCAGATAATCTATTGGTTGTGAGTTGTGGGGGGAACCAAATAATCAGGAATTAGGAAGTAACACAGTCACAAGCCAGTTATTCTAGTGGAGGGAGGAATGTAGTCATGTTCTCCAGGGTTCAGTAACAGACCACTGCCATTTTTGACATACATTCATGGCTTAAACCTCATGGGGAAACACAGAAATATAGAAACTAGAAGCAGGAGGAGGCCATTCAGCCCTTCAAGCCTGCTCCACCATTCATTTTGATCATGGCTGATCATTGAATTCAATATCCTGATCCCCCCTTCCTCCCATATCATCAGATCATATAATCCCTACAGTGCAAAAGGAGACCTTTTGGCCCATCAAACCTACACCGACAACAATCCCACCCAGATCCTATCCCTGTAACCCTATGCATTGATACTAAGGGGCAATTTAGCATGGCCAATCAACCTAACTTGCACATCTTTGGACTGTTGAGAGGAAGCCGGAGCAACTGGAGGAAACCCACGCAGACACGGGGAAAACTTGTAAACTCCAAGCAGACAGTTACCCGAGGCCGGAACTGAACCCGGGTCACTGGGACTGTGAGACAGCAATGCTAACTACTGTGCTACTATAGAATCCGACAGTGCAGAAGGAGGCCATTTGGTCTATCAAGTCTGAACCAACCATAATCCCACCCAGGCCCTATCCCCTTGCAATTACCCTAGCTAGTCCTCCTTATACTAAGGGACAATTTAATATGGCCAATCCACCTAACTCGCACATCTTTCAGACTGTGGGAGGAAACCAGAGCACCCGGAGCAAACCCACGCAGACACGGGGAGAACGTGCAAACTCCACACAGACAGTGACCCAAGCTGGGAGTCGAACCCAGGTCCCTGGCCCCAGGTCCCTGGCGCTGTGAGGCAGCAGTGCTAACCCACTGTGCTACCGTGCCACCCTAATCCCTTGATCCACTTAGCCCCAAGAGCTATACTTAATTTCTTCTTGAAATCAGACAACGTTTTTGGCCTCAACTACTTTCTGTGGTAGTGAATTCCACAGATTCACCACTGTCTGGGTGAAGAATGTTCTCCTCATCTCAATCCTAAAAGGTTTACCCCTTATCCTCAAACTATGACCCCTAGTTCTGGATTCCTTCACCATCGGGAACATTCTTTTTGAATCTACCCTGTCTAACCCTGTTAGAATTTTATAAGTTTCTGTGAGATCCCCTCTCACTCTTCTAAACTCCAATATAATCCTAACTGACTTAGTCTCTCCTCATGACAGACCAAACAAGACATAATTTTGAAATTTACAAGTGAAAGAAAAGGTGGAAATGTATTTAATAGCGAGGAAACTAATGGTAAGACACCAAGAGGACAGAGACAGGCGGGTGGCATGGCAGATTCAATTTAACACAGAAAAGTGTGAGGTGATACATTCAGGGAGCAATGGCACAACGGGTGCAAGAAGAGGGAGATTTGGGGTTGACTACACACAAATCTTTCAAGGTAGCAGGACAGGTTAACAAAGCTATTCAAAAGGTCTATGGGATCTGAGACAGAGAGGTCAGAAAGGTTAGCGAAACACACCTCAACCCTCCCCTTTTCAGCCCAGAATTAAATTCTGGGCAGCACATTGGAGGGTGGACCTGAAGGCTTTATAGAAGGTACATAAGAGATGTATTAAAGCAGTCGCCTGGTAGTTCAGAACTTTGCTGAAAAGAGAGATGCCGCCGAAGCTTTTCGTCCTGCACTCATCAGGGAAAACACAATAGGGCACTTGTTGAACAATCCTGAATGTGCTGATAGCTACACTAACGACCAATTTAAGACATTCAGCTGCGCTCGTAACACGGCTCATTTACACTTGCTCAAGGCAACATGCTGTCATACACAGAGACCCATTCTCTGTGCAAACAAGAGGAATATGTTCAAGACTTGCACCTTTTATTGAATTTTCCAGGAGCCCCACTGCTTTCTCTATGGCAATGCCTCAGCCAATCAGGGTTGACTTGCCAACCACTGATGTTATAATGTAACCAATGCCGTGAGGGTCGGTCAACCCAGTAGACAATGTAACCAATGGCAAAGTGACGTGGTGGTCAGCTAGCCGGGTACAAACAGAAAGCAGATGGGGATTATGGGAAGCATTTGTGGCCCAGGGTGTGGACCAAGTGGTGGTGCCGTGAACATTATTTATTAAACCTTTTATTTGATTTCCTTTGTGAAGTTAGTTCTTTTACTGCTTGCAACTGGAATATCCTTACAGCTGGATAAACCGCTTAGGCTCCCTCCCTCCTATACTATACGTTGATGTGATTGTCGGAAATCTGGCACCCTTCTTGGTGAGTGCAAGACGGAAAGCTTTAGCAACAATCCTCCCTTTTCAGCTCGATGTATTAAAATGTTTCCAGGGACAAGGGATTACATTCAAGTAGCTGGACTGGAGAAATCGGATTGTTCTCTTTCAGGCTGAGAGGGCCAAGAGGAAATTTGATGGAGGTATTTAAAACATTAAGAGGGGTCAGAAAGGGGAAATCAAGAGAAATTGTTTTAAATGGTAAACAGAGGCCACAGATTTAAGGTGATTGGCAAAAGAACCAGAAGGAGAATGAGGAAAAGCTTTTTTTTTTATATACCAGCCGGTTAGAGGAGCTGATGGCTTAGTGGTATTGCCGCTAGATTATTAATCCAGAAACTCAGCTAATGTTCTGGGGACCCGGGTTCGAATCCCGCTACGGCAGATGGTGGAATGTGAATTCAATCAAAAATATCTGGAATTAGGAATCTGCTGATGACCACGAAACCATTGTTGATTGTCAGGAAAAACTCATCTGGTTCACTAATGTCCCTTTAGGGAAAGAAATCTGCCGTCCTTACCCGGTCTGGCCTACATGTGACTCCAGAGCCACAGCAATGTGGTTGACTCTCAACTGCCCTCGTCAACTAGGGAGAGGTAAATTGCAGGAAAATTCCAGAAGGTTCTCCAAAGGAAGAGGAAGGGTAATGTGATTGTTGTAGGGGAATTCAATAATTGCCATCTCAAAGATTAAGCCTTGCATGTCGAAGAATACACAGCCGGTGCAGTGAAAATGCAAATAGCTCATTAAATCAGTTATCGTTCCTTTGATTGCAAAAGAAACAGCCGCGGAGGTTTAAAGAGACAACATAAAAGTAGAAAATAAAGCTTAAAAGAATAGCACAAAGAACAGCAGAGGGTGACAAATCAGATATTAAGAGTCAATATTTCTAGCTGTTGCGCGTTGCTTCTTTTCTGTGCACTGTCATCCATTGTTTTATTTATCACATGTACAAGGTGTGTATCACATATGGGGCGGGACAGTGGCACAGTGGTTAGCACTGCTGCCTCATAGCGTCAGGGACCAGGGTTCAATTCCCGGTTTGGGTCACTGTCTGTTTGCACGTTCTCCCCGTGTCTGCGTGGGTTTCCTCCGGGTGCTCCGGTTTCCTCCCACAGTCCGAAAGACGTGCTGGTTAGGTGCATTGTCCGTGCTAAATTCTCCCTCGGTGTACCCGAACAGGCGGCAGAGTGTGGCGACTAGGGGATTTTCACAGTAACTTCATTGCGGTGTTAATGGAAGCCTACTTGTGACACAGATAAATAAACTTTAAAGACACACAAGGTACCCTTCAGGCTACTTTGCAGTTGCACACCCACACAGCTTAGGGGGACACTGGTAAGAACTGCAAAAAAAATAACGAAAAGAAACTCGCAAGGGTTATTGAAGTCAATCCAAAAAAACATTTGCAGTTGTCGTGAGGGAAAAAGGGTCCGGAACAACGTAGGCTCTTCAAAAACTCATCGTGGTAATATTATCAATGAGAATCTATGATTTCTATGATGATGAAAATGAATAAATGGTGGAGGTGATAAATAAATAGTTTTATCTTCTTAATTTATGCAACTAAGGAAAAGGTCACCCTCCCAACCAAATTTTGTATCATGTGCAAATTTGGACTCAACGTAATTATCATAAGCAATGATTTGGAAGAGGGAACTAAATGGTGTGCGGTTGCACAGTGGTTAACACTGCTGCCTCACAGTGCTAGTGACCCGGGTTCAATTCCGGACTGTCTGTGCAGAGTCTGCACGTTCTCCCCGTGTCTGCGTGGGTTTCCTCCGGGTGCTCCGGTTTCCTCCCACAGTCCAAAGATGTGTAGGTTAGGTTGATTGGCCATGCTAAAATTGCCCCTTAGTGTCAGGGGGACTAGCTAGGGTAAAGATAAGGGGTTACGGGATTCGGGCCTGGGTGGGATTGTGGTCAGTGCAGACTCGATGGGCCAAACGGTCTCCTTCTGCACTGTAGGGATTCTGTGGTCTCCAAATTTGCAGATGATACAACGTTCAGTTGGGAGGGTGAGCTGTGAGGAGGATACAGAGAAGCTTCAGCGTGATTTGGACAGGCTGAGTGAGTGGGCACGCGCATAGCAGGTGTAGTATAATGTGGATAAATGTGAGGTTATCCACTTTGGTAGCAATGACAGGAAGGCAGCTTGTTATTTGAATGATAATACTGCAGATGCTGGAAGCTGAAACAAGAACAGAAAATGCTGGAAAAAAACTCAGTTGGTCTGGCAGCAACTGTGGAGAGAGAATAGAGCCAACATTTCGAGTCTGGACGACCCTTTGTCAGAGCTTATTTGAATGGGTGTAAATTGACAGAGGTGGATACTCAGCGAGACCTTGGTGTCCTTGTGCATCAGATGCTGAAAGTAAGCGCAGGTACAGCAGGCAGTAAAGGCGAATGATACGTTGTCCTTCATGTCCAGGTTTGCCAGGCGGGTAAATGGAACTGATTCACTTCAGATCAGCCATGATCTTATTGAATGGCGGGGCAGGCTCGAGGGGCTAGATGGCCTACTCCTGCTCCTATTTCTTATGTTCTTATGTTCATAGTGAGAGGATTTGAGTATAGGAGTAAGGATATTTTACTGCAATTGAATAGGGCATTAGTGGGGCCACACCTGGAGTATTGTGGGCAGTTTTGGTGTCCTTGTCTGAGGAAGGATGTCCTTGCTATATAGGGAGTACAGCGAAGGTTTGCCAGGCTGATTCCTGGGATGGCAGGTCTGTCATATGAGGAGACACTAAATAGGTTAGGATTATATTCTACTGGAGTTTAGAAGGAAGAGGGGATCTCATAGAAACTTATAAAATTCTAACAGGGTTAGACAGGGTAGATTCAGAAAGGATGTTCCCAATGATGAAGGAGGTCAGAACTAGGGGTCATAGTTTGAGGATAAGGGGGAAACCTTTTAGGACTGAGGTGAGGGGAAATTTCTTCGCCCAGAGAGTGGTGAATGCGTGGATAACTGAGAGTCCTGAGATTATTAGTTTCTAACACGCACACGTGCTGGAGAGAAGCAATGGATGCCCAGGTAACTGCTGCTCCAACTGAATTCCGAACCCGACCATCAGACGGAAAGGATGCATGGAACAGGACATATTAAAACACCCCGACACAAGTAGAAGCCTATAAATTATATGTATTTATCTCAAGGATCTGATGGGAGTTAATGGTGGCACCCACTTCAGACATAAATAAAATAGATCATCACTCGCACTATACACAGCACATTTCGGATTTGATTTTAGTGTAAAATGGGTTCACCTCCCTGTCCAGACAGGAAAATAAAATTCTATTCATCGTCAAAAAGTTTCTCTCCGTTTTCCTCGTTCTCCTTCTCGTCCTCTTCCTCTGCGTCCGTGTAGATGTCCTTCGGGCTGTAGTTCAACATTGTTTTTGTTAAGTCGACCTCGATGGGAAACACATCGGCGTCTTTTAAGACGGCGTAGCACTCATCGTAGTACTTGGACATGGCGGAGACAAAGCGTTGGAGCTGGAACACGATGTCTTGCACTGAGAATCAGAACGGACCATAATCAAGACTCACAACAGAGTAACCAGGGCGCAGAGCTAGGGGGACGAGGGGGGAACTGGGTCATGTTGGAGTTGTATAGAACTTTGGTGAGGCCACAGCTGGAGTACTGTGTGCAGTTCTGGTTGTCACATTATAGGAGGGATGTGATTGCACTGGAGACTGGGCGCAGAGGAGATTCACCAGGATGCTGCCTGGGACGGAACTTTTAAGTTATGAAGAGAGGTTGGATAGGTTTGGGTTGTTCTCTCTGGAGCAGAGAAGACTGAGGGGTGACCTGATTGAGGTGTTCAAGATTAGAGGCGGCACGTTGGCACAGTGCTTAGCACTGCTGCCTCACAGTGCCAGGGACCCGGATTCGATTCCCGGCTTGAGTCACTGCCTGCGTGGAGTTTGCACGTTCTTCCCGTGTCTGCGTGGGTTTCCTCCGGGTGCTTCGGTTTCCTCCAAAGATGTGCGGGTTAGGTTGATTGGCCATGCTAAATGGGACTAGCTAGGGTAAATGCATGGGATTAAGGGGACAGGGCCTCAGTGGGATTGTGGTCGGTGCAAACTCGATGGGCTAAATGGCCTCCTTCTGCACTGTAGGATTCTATGATGATTATGAGGGGCATGGACAGGGTGGATAGGGAGCAGCTGTTCCCCTTAGTTGAAGGGTCAGTTACGAGGGGACACAAGTTAAAAGTGAGAGGTGGGAGGTTTAGGGGGGATTTGAGGAAAAACGTTTTTACTCAGAGGGTGGTGAGGGTCTGGAATGCGCTGCCTGGGAGGGTGGTGGAGACGGGATGCCTCACATCATTTAAAAAGTACCTGGATGAGCACTTGGCACATCATAACATTCAAGGCTATGGACCGAGTGCTGGTGAGTGGGATTGGGTGGGCAGGTCAGGACAGGACCTTTCATGCGTCGGTGCAGACTCGATGGGCCAAAGGGCCTCTTCTGCATTGTAGGATTACATAAGAACATAAGAAATAGGAGCAGGAGGAGGCCATCTAGCCCCTCGGGCCTGCCCCGCCATTCAACAAGATCATGGCTGATCTGAAGCGAATCAGTTCCACTTACCCGCCTGCTCCCCATAATCCCTTAATTCCCTTATCGATCAGAAATCTATCTACCCGTAATTTAAACATATTCAACGAGGTAGCCTCCATCACTTCAATGGGCAGAGAATTCCAGAGATTCACTACCCTCTGAGAGAAGAAGTTCCCCCTCAACTCTGTTCTGAACCGGCCCCCACTTATTTTGAGGCTGCGCCCTCTAGTTCTGGTTTCCCTTCTAAGTGGAAAGAATCTCTCTACCTCTACCCTATCCAGCCCCTTCATTATCTTATATGTCTCTATAAGATCCCCCCTCAGCCTTCTAAATTCCAACGAGATTCTGTGTTTCTGTGAATAGGTAAAATAAGGGAGAGAGGGAAATGGAGAAGGGTAGACACAGAACTGATCTTTGTGGAACACCATTTCCCACCCTAGCAATACTTTGCTCCAATTCTTCCCCCTCCCCCGCCTTTCCAACAGCGTAAAACCCATCACTTTTCCACCTCACTAGCTCTGAAGAAGAATCCTATTGGATGTTAACTCTCTCCACCAATGCTGCCAGACCTGCTGGTTTTACATAAGACCATAAGATAAGGGCGGCATGGACAAGTTGGGCCGAAGGGCCTGTTTCCATGCCGTAAACCTCTATGACTCTATATAGGAGCAGAATTAGGCCATTCGGCCCATCGAGTCTGCTCCGCCATTCAATCATGGCTGATAATTTTCTCAATCCCATTCTCCCGCCTTTTCCCCAGAAACTTTGATCCCCTTACCAATCAAAAACCTATCTATCTCTGTCTTAAAAACATTCAATGACCTGCCCTCCACAGCCCTCTGTGGTAATGAATTCCACAGATTCACCACCCTCTGGCTGAAGAAATTCCTCCTCATCTCGATTCTAAACATAAGAACATAAGAAATAGGAGCAGGAGTAGGCCATCTGGCCCTTCAAGCCTGCCCCGCCATTCAACAAGATCATGGCTGATCTGAAGCGAATCAGTTCCACTTACCCGCCTGCTCCCCATAACCCCTAATTCCCTTATCGATCAGAAAACTATCTACCCGTGATTTAAACATATTCAATGAGGAAGCCTCCACCACTTCAATGGGCAGAGAATTCCAGAGATTCACTACCCTCTGAGAGAAGAAGTTCCCCCTCAACTCTGTTCTGAACCGGCCCCCACTTATTTTGAGGCTGTGCCCTCTAGTTCTGGTTTCCCTTCTAAGTGGAAAGAATCTCTCCACCTCTACCCTATCCAGCCCCTTCATTATCTCATATGTCTCTATAAGATCACCCCTCATCCTTCTAAACTCCAACGAGTACAGACCCAATCTGTTTAATCTCTCCTCATAAGCTACACCCTCATCTCCGGTATCAACCTGGTGAACCTTCTCTGCACTCCCTCCAAGGCCAATATATCCTTTCGCAAATAAGGGGACCAAAACTGCACACAGTACTCCAGTTGCGGCCTCACCAGTGCCTTGTACAGTTGCAGCAAGACCTCCCTGCTTTTATATTCTATCCCCCTCGCGATAAAGGCCAACATTCCATTCGCCTTCTTGATCACCTGCTGCACCTGCAGACTGAGTTTTTGCGATTCGTGCACAAGGACCCCCAGGTCCCTCTGCACAGTCGCAAGATGTAATTTTTCTCCATTTAAATAATATTCCAATTTACTATTATTTCTTCCAAAGTGGATAACCTCACATTTGCTAACGTTATATTCCATCTGCCAGATCCTCGCCCACTCGCTCAGCCTATCCAAATCTCTCTGCAGACTTTCCGCGTCCTCCACGCAATTCGCTTTCCCACTCACGTTCGTGTCATCAGCAAACTTGAATACCCTACATTCAGTCCCCTCCTCCAGATCATCTATGTAAATGGTAAACAATTGAGGCCCCAGCACCGATTCCTGCGGCACGCCACTGGTCACCAACTGCCAACCAGAAAAGCACCTATTTATCCCAACTCTCTGCTTCCTGTTAGATAGCCAATCCCCAATCCACGCCAACACCTTGCCCCTAACTCCGTGTACCCCAATCTTCTGCAGCAACCTTTTGTGAGGCACCTTATCGAACGCCTTCTGGAAATCTAAAAACACCACATCCACCGGTTCCCCTCTGTCAACCACACTAGTGACATCTTCATAAAAGTCCAGTAGATTCGTCAAACACGACTTTCCCTTCATGAATCCATGCTGCGTCTGCTTGATCGAACCATTCTTATTCAGGTGCTCTGTTATTTCCTGTTTAATAATGGACTCTAGCATCTTCCCAACTACGGACGTTAAGCTAACCGGCCTGTAGTTACCCGCCTTTTGTCTACTTCCTTTTTTAAACAGCGGCGTAACAGTAGCTGTTTTCCAGTCAGCCGGCACTACCCCAGAGTCCAGCGAATTTTGATAAATTACTACTAACGCATCTGCTATTACCTCAGCCATTTCTTTCAGTACCCTGGGATGCATTCCATCCGGGCCCGGGGACTTGTCTACCTTCAGTCCTATTAGTCTACCAAGCACCACCTCCTTAGTAACAGTAATTGTATTAAGGACCTCCCCTCCCACCAACTCTCGATCTCTAATATTCGGCAAACTATTTGTGTCTTCCACCGTGAAGACCGACACAAAGAACTTATTTAAAGTCTCAGCCATTTCCTCGTTTTCCACTATTAAATCCCCCCTCTCATCTTCCAAGGGTCCAACATTCACTCTAGCCACTCTATTCCTTTTTATATACTTGTAAAAACTTTTACTATCATTTTTTATATTTTGAGCTAGTTTAGTTTCATAATCTATCTTTCCTTTCTTAATCGCTTTCTTAGTCGTTCTTTGTTTTTCTTTAAAGCTTTCCCAATCCACTAATTCTCCACTATTTTTGGCCACTCTGTACGCATCTGATTTTATTTTAATACTCTCCTTTATTTCCTTCGTTATCCACGTCCGGTCATCCTTTTTCTTACAGTCCTTCTTTATCACCGGAATATATTTTTGCTGAGTACTTTAAAAAATCTCCTTAAAAATCCTCCACTGTTCCTCAGCTGTCCTACCTACCAGTCTGCTCGCCCAGTCTACATTAGCCAATTCCACCCTCATCCTATCGTACTCCCCTCTGTTCAAGCAGAGGACACTGGTTTGGGACCCTACTTTCTCACCCTCCATCTGTATCAGAAATTCCACCATATTATGATCACTCATCCCAAGAGGATCCTTCACAAGAAGATCCTTAATCCTACCTGTCTCATTGCACAGAACCAGATCCAAGATAGCTCGCTCTCTCGTAGGTTCTGTAACATACTGTTCAATGAAACAATCCCGACAGCATTCCAAGAACTCTTCCTCAAGCCCTCCACGTCCAATTTGAGTCGACCAATCAATATGTAGGTTAAAATCCCCCATGATAATTGCCGTTCCACTTTTGCACGCATCCATTATTTGCTTGTTTATAGCCCTCCCCACCTCTAAGTTATTATTTGGGGGCCTATAGACCACGCCTACCAGTGTCTTTCTCCCCCTGCTATTCCTTATCTCCACCCACAACGATTCCACGTTTTGCTCCTTAGAGCCTATGTCGTCTCTCACTACCGTCCTGATATTATCCTTTATTAACAAAGCTACCCCACCTCCTTTTTCTACCTGTCTATCCTTCCTAAATGCCTGATAACCCTGTATATTCAGTTCCCAGTCCCGGTCACCCTGCAACCACGTTTCTGTGATGGACACTAGATCATATTCATTTGTATGGATTTGTGCCATCAACTGATTTACTTTGTTTCGAATGCTTCGTGCATTCAGGCAAAGTGTCTTTATGCCAGCCTTTATCTGGACCCGGTTTGTTGAAGCGCTACTAACATCTCCCAAGCCCTCTCCTCCTTTAGCTAGTTGTTTATTCACTATACTCCTGGCATTAGAGTAGACACATCTCAATCCTATGGTCTGACCTCTCCCCTTCTCTGTTCCCAGTCCACCTGCCCTCTTGCACTGCCTATAACCCTTCTCTGTTTGCGAGCTACCTTCCTCACTCTCAGTCACGTCACTTTGATCCCCTCCCCCCAACCTATCTAGTTTAAACTCTCCCCAGTAGCCTTAGCCAACCTTCCTGCCAGGATATTGGTCCCCCTGGGATTCAAGTGCCACCCGTTTTTAGTATACAGGTCACACCTGCCCCTAAAGAGGTCCCAATGGTCCAGGAACCTGAATCCCTGCCCCCTGCACCATTCCCTCAGCCACACATTCATCCTCCACCTCACTCCATTCCTTTCCTCACCTTCCCGTGGCACAGGCAGCAATCCCGAGATTACTACCTTTGCTTTCCTCCTTCTCAGCTGTCTCCCTAATTCCCTATACTCTTTTTTCATGTTCCCTTCGCCCTTCTTACCCACATCAGCGGTACCAATATGTACCGCTACCTCCGGCTCCTCTCCCTCCCACCTCAGGATTTCTGGGACTCGCCCAGCGACATCCTGGATCCCAGCCCCAGGGAGGCAGACCACCATGCGAGACTCCCGCCTGCCTCCGCAAAATCGCCTGTCCGTCCCCCTGACTGTCGAGTCCCCGATTAATACCGCCTTCCTCCTCCTTTCCTTAGCCCTCTGAGTTAAAGGCTCGTCCCTTTACTCTGAGGCTGTGCCCTCGGATCCTAGTCTCTCCGACTAATGGGAACATCTTCTCCACATCCACTCCATGAAACATCTTCCCCATTTTCCAGTATTTTCAGTTTTCATTTCAGATTTCCGTGTCTGCGGTATTTTGCTTTTATTTAGGCCCCGCTCCCTGTTTTCTGTTTAGTCAGCTTGCTATCCAGTTGATGGCTTATCCCTCACCTCCACTTTCTGACCATACTCTGTGCTACCTTATCGAAGGCCTGTTGGAGGTCCAAATATATTTGGCCTACTTGACCACCCTCATCCACCATTACCGTTCAAAGAATTCAACAAGGTTGGTCAAAGATGACCTTCTCTTTTGAAATCTGTGCTATTTATTAAAACTGCAGTTTCTGGATTTTTTAATTCCACTTCTGAGTGAAGGTTTCATTTATCTTTCCTACAACCATCATAGAATCCCTACAGTGCAGAAAGAGGCCATTCGGCCCATCGAGCCTGCACCGACCACAATCCCACCCAGGCCCTATCCCCACGTATGTACCCTGCTAATCCCCCTGACAGCATGGCACCTAACCCGCACGTCTTTGGACGGTGGGAGGAAACCGAAGCACCTGGAGGAACCCCATGCAAGCACTGGGGGAATGTGCAAACTCCACACAGTAACCCGAGGCTGGAATTGAACCCGGGTCCCTGGCACTGTGAGGCAGCACTGCTAACCACTGTGCCACCGTGCCGCTTAATGTGAAGCAAACTTGTCTATAATTCTCTCGGTCTGTTGCGCCTTCCCTTTAAAATACATTAGCTGCCTGCCAAGCCTCTGGCCCTATTCCTTGTAATAGAAATGAAATAGTATCGCTGTTGTTGCCTTGCTAACTTTGTCTACCTCGTGCAATTCATAAAGGGAGACTGAAGGGAGATCACTGCTGGGTGGGAGTGGTACCTGCAGATAAAGACCGGATATTATTAGATGGGGCGTTATCGTGGCACAGTGGTTAGCACTGCTGCATCTCAGCTCTAGGGACCCGGGTTCCATTCCAGCCTCGGGTCACTGTCTGTGTGGAGTTTGCACATTCTCCCAGTGTCTGCGTGGGTTTCCTCCGACTGCTCCAGTTTCCTCCCACACTCTGAAGATGTGCATGTTAGGTGGATTGGCCATGCCTCTTGGTGTCCAAAGGTGTGTAGGTTAATTGGATTGGCTGTGCTAAATTGCCCCTTAGTGTCAGGGGGATTAGCAGGGTAAATATGTGGGGTGACGGGAATAGGGCCTGGGTGGGATTGTTGTCGGTGCAGACTCGATGGGCCAAATGGCCTTCTACTCCCCACCCCGTCCCTGCAAATACTTCTCTTGAGGTATGCACCCTTCAACAAGGCGCGCCTCCGGAGGTTGTCCTTGTGAAACTCTTTCTCTATGCTCTTCATTACTTTACTGTGACTTTCTCTATCATCGAGTGAGTCACTCCTACTGTTGCTGCCATTTCTCCCAATCGATTAAAGAAAGACTCACATCGATATTGCACGGTCAAGACCTCAAGACAACCCTAGAGTGCTTTTCAGCCAAATCAATGGCTTGCAAAGTGTAATTGGAGGAGGAGATGCAGCAGCCATATTTGTGCACAGCAAGATCCCACAAATGGCAGTGAGATAATCGGTTTCATTAGTGAAGCTGATTAAGCAATAAATATAGGCTAGTACACCAGGAAATGGTCCTCTCGCTCCTCTCCGAATAATGCTATGGGGGGGGGGGGAGATCTTTTACGCTCAGCTGACAGAGTAGATCTCATCTGAAAGACAGTGCAGCACTCCCTCAGTGCTGTGCTGGACTGCCAACTGAGATCTTTGCGCTCAACCCTCTGGAGTGGGACTTAGTGACCCCTGACGCGGCACTGCCACATCCTGACCTGCCACCCCCCTGACCCGGCACTGCCACATCCTGACCAGGTACTGCCACCCCCCCCTGACGCGGCACTGCCATCTGGCACTGCCGTAACTCATCCCATGCCATGTCCCTGTCCTGGCATTACCACATCCCGACTCGGTACCACCACACCCCTGACCTGACTCTACCACACACCTGACCCAGGGGAACTTGCCTCTCTTGACTGTACAATTTTGCCAAAATGCAAGTTAAAACTAACCATGCTTTTGGTCCAAAAGTTCAATTTTTTCCAGGACATCCTTCCTCATCTTGGCGAAACGTGCTCGGGCCTCCTGCCGACAGCGCAGGATCAGACGGTATTCATAGTTCCCAGTCCCGACTCGGTACAGGGGCTCCTGCAGAGCCTGGGGAGGGGAAAGGAGCAGAGACAGAGAGACACAGGTTAAACACTCAAACCCAGAACAGAATCATAGAATCCCTACTGTGCAAGAGGAGGCCATTCAGCCCATCGAGTCTACACTGACCACAATCCCACCCAGGCCCTATCCCCGTAACTCCACATATTTACCCTGCTAATCCCCCTGACACTAGGGCCAATCAACCCAACCTGCACATCTTTGGACTGTGGGAGGAAACCGGAGCACCCGGAGGAAACCCACGCAGACACGGGGAGAATGTGCAGACTCCACACAGACAGTGACCCAAGGAATCGAACCTGGGTCCCTGGCGCTGTCAGGCAGCAGTGCTAACCCCTGTGCCACCCATAATGGACACCAAGCATTCAGGCTAAGCCACAGCAGCAAAGACTTTGGTTAAAAATAAACTTGGAGGTGTTGGGGGGGATGTTTGTGTGTGTGTGTGGAATGGGGGGGAAACCAGTGGCTTATTGTGCAAGGGAGGCCTCCCAACTCAGTGCCCAGTGTAAGGGGCCCCCTCCTCCCAGTGTGGCAGACAAAGAACAAAGAACAGTACAGCACAGGAAACAGGCCCTTCGGCCCTCCAAACCTGTGCCGCTCCTTGGTCCAACTAGACCAATCGTTTGTATTTCTCCATTCCCAGGCTGCTCATGTGACTATCCAGGTAAGTCTTAAACAATGTCAGCGTGTCTGCCTCCACCACCCTACTTGGCAACGCATTCCAGGCCCCCACCACCCTCTGTGTAAAAAACATCCCTCTAATATCTGAGTTATACTTCACCCCTCTCACCTTGAGCCCGTGATCCCTCGTGATCATCACTTCTGATCTGGGAAAAAAGCTTCCCACCGTTCACCCTATCTATCCCCTTCATAATCTTGTACACCTCTATTAGATCTCCCTCATTCTCCGTCTTTCCAGGGAGAACAAGCCCAGTTTACCCAATCTCTCCTCATAGCTAAGACCCTCCATACCAGGCAACATCCTGGTAAACCTTCTCTGCACTCTCTCTAACGCCTCCACGTCCCTCTGGTAGTGCGGCGACCAGAATTGGTCAGACATGTTAATACATGTGACCAGACCAGACGCCTCTCCTACCAGTGCACCCCGACCCCACCCTGGTGTTGCCTCCGAGTGTGCATTGCTCCAGAGAGCTCACAATGTATAACGAGTTGACTGTTTGTATCCCGGCCCATTCACGACCAGAAACCCCATCAGCTGCATCTAGGCCAGAGGCCTCCTAAACGTCACCACGACCGGGTATCAGATTCCGCAGCGATCACTCACTATGCAGCTGTATTCTTCATCGTCCATTTCTTTCACTTTCAAGCAATACGACTGCAAAAAGAAAGAGAAACAACAATCATAGAATCCCTACAGTGCAGAAGGAGGCCATTCAACCCATCGAGCCTGCACCGACCACAATCCCACCCAGACCCTATCCCCACATTTTAAAAAATTCATTCGTGGGACATGGGCATCGCTGGCTGGGCCAGCATTTATTGCCCATCCCTAGTTGCCCTTGGAGGGCAGTTGAGAATCAACCACATTGCTGTGGCTCTGGAGTCACATGTAGGCCAGACCGGGTCAGGACGGCAGATTTCCTTCCCTAAAGGACTTTGATTTGATTTTTGATTTGATTTATTGTTGTCACGTGTATTAGTATACAGTGAAAAGTATTGTTTCTTGCGCGCTATACAGACAAAGCATACCGTTCATAGAGAAGGAAAGGAGAGAGCGCAGAATGTAGTGTTACACCATAGCTAGGGAGTTAGGAAAGACCAACTTAGTCCGAGTTACTGCAACTTATGACATCAGTGAACCAGATGGGTTTTTCCAACAATCGACAATGGTCATCATTATATTCTTAATTCCAGATATTTTTGATTGACTTCAAATTCCACTATCTGCCGTGGTGGGATTCGAACCCGGGTCCCCAGAACATCAGCTGAGTTTCTGGATTAATAATCTAGCGATAATATCACAAGGCCATCACCTCCCCTGCTAATCCCTCTGACACTAAGGGCCAATTTAGCACAGCCAATTACGTATCTTTGGAGTGTGGGAGGAAACCGGAGCACCCGGAGGAAACCCACGCACACACGGGGAGAGTGTGCAAACCCCACACAGACAGTGAGCTGAGGCTGGAATCGAACCCTTTGAGGCAGCAGTGCTAACTACTGTGACACCATGCCGCCCAGAGTCTGTGGAAAGCAGCAGTTTATTCCAAGAAACTGCCATAACTGCCCTGACTTTACTCCAAATCGCCACGATGATCTACAAATCCATACCCAACCTCAGGATGTCCATTTGAAAGATGGTACATCCAACAGTGCGACGCTTCCTCAGTACTGACCCTCCGACACTGCGGCACTTCCTCAGCACTGACTGTCTGACAGTGCAGCGCTCCCTCAGCACTGACCCTTTGACAGTGCAGCACTCCCTCAGCACTGACCCTTTGACAGTGCAGCACTCCCTCAGTACTGACCCTCTGACAGTGTAGCACTCCCTCAGTACTGACTATCCGACAGTGCGCGCTCCCTCAGTACTGACCCTCTGACAGTGCGGCACTCCCTCAGCACTGACTCTCTGACAGTGCGGCACTCCCTCAGCACTGACCCTCTGACAGTGCGGCACTCCCTCAGCACTGACCCTCTGACAGTGCGGCACTCCCTCAGCACTGACCCTCTGACAGTGCGGCACTCCCTCAGCACTGACCCTCTGACAGTGTGACACCCCCTCAGTACTGACCCTCTGACAGTGCGGCACTCCCTCAGTACTGACCCTTTGACAGTGCAGCACTCCCTCAGCACTGACCCTCTGACAGTGCAGCACTCCCTCAGGGTTGTCTTGAACTTGCTGACAGCTCTGTCTGATGTAGCTGTTGGTTGGGTTTAACCTGAAACACTAAGGGGGCAACTTAGCATGGCCAATCCACCTAACCCGCACATCTTTGGACTGTGGGAAGAAACCGGAGGAAACCCATGCAGACACGGGGAGAATGTGCAGACTTCACACAGACAGTGACCCAAGCTGGGAGTCGAACTCAGGTCCCTGGCGCTGTGAGGCAGCAGTGCTAACCACTGTGTCACCGTGGTTTAAAGGGACAGTTTCACCCCCTTGTTTCGGGTCTAGGTGAGACTGAAGTGGATTGTGCGTCAGTGCCTGCACCAGGAGCAGCCAGGGTCAGGATAAAGGTGAATACTGGAAGGAGAGAAGAGAATACGTACCAAATATTCAAACTTGACATCGAGGTATTTTTTGATAGTGAGTTTGGTGTCAGGGATGGCTTTGTTGAGGTAAGTGTTCAGGTCACTCAGCATCTGCAAATCCAGAAAACTATGATTAATCCGTGGGAAAGAACACAGCTCACACCCTGGGCACAGAGAGGGTGCAGATAAACAAATAACTGAAGAAAGCAGTGACAAATTCACATCATTATTCAGGCCACAAAATAATCCCAGGTACCTAATTTCTCCACCCCAATGAGTGATGCTACAGGGCCACAGGGAGCAGGGAGAGAGCACAGCAAATAAAACCCCCAGTAACTCAGGAAAGCAGTGCGGGTACGGCACTGTGCCAGGGCAGTAACCAGTGCGGGTATGGCACTGTGCCAGGGCAGTAACCAGTGTGGGTACGGCACTGTGCCAGGGCAGTAACCAGTGCGGGTATGGCACTGTGCCAGGGCAGTAACCAGTGTGGGTACGGCACTGTGCAGGGCAGTAACCAGTGCGGGTACGGCACTGTGCCAGGGCAGTAACCAGTGCGGGTATGGCACTGTGCCAGGGCAGTAACCAGTGTGGGTACGGCACTGTGCCAGGGCGGTAACCAGTGCGGGTACGGCACTGTGCAGGGCAGTAACCAGTGCGGGTACAGCACTGTGCCAGGGCGGTAACCAGTGTGGGTACGGCACTGTGCCAGGGCGGTAACCAGTGTGGGTACGGCACTGTGCCAGGGCGGTAACCAGTGCGGGTACGGCACTGTGCCAGGGCGGTAACCAGTGTGGGTACGGCACTGTGCAGGGCAGTAACCAGTGCGGGTACAGCACTGTGCCAGGGCAGTAACCAGTGCGGGTACAGCACTGTGCCAGGGCAGTAACCAGTGCGGGTACGGCACTGTGCAGGGCAGTAACCAGTGCGGGTACGGCACTGTGCCAGGGCAGTAACCAGTGCGGGTACGGCACTGTGCAGGGCAGTAACCAGTGCGGGTACAGCACTGTGCCAGGGCAGTAACCAGTGCGGGTACAGCACTGTGACAGGGCAGTAACCAGTGCGGGTACGGCACTGTGCCAGGGCGGTAACCAGTGCGGGTACAGCACTGTGCAGGGCAGTAACCAGTGTGGGTACGGCACTGTGACAGGGCAGTAACCAGTGCAGGTACGGCACTGTGCAGGGCAGTAACCAGTGCGGGTACGGCACTGTGCCAGGGCGGTAACCAGTGCGGGTACGGCACTGTGACAGGGCAGTAACCAGTGCGGGTACGGCACTGTGCCAGGGCAGTAACCAGTGCGGGTACGGCACTGTGCCAGGGCAGTAACCAGTGCGGGTACGGCACAGTGACAGGGAGGTTCGCAGTGCGGGTATGGCACTGTGCCAGGGCGGTAACTAGTGCGGGTACGGCACTGTGACAGGGCGGTTCGCAGTGCGGGTACAGCACTGTGCAAGGCAGCAGCCAGTGCGGGTATGGCACTGTGCCAGGGTGGTAACCAGTGCGGGTACAGCACTGTGCAAGGCAGCAGCCAGTGCGGGTATGGCACTGTGCCAGGGCAGTAACCAGTGCAGGTACGGCACTGTGCCAGGGCGGTAACCAGTGCGGGTACAGCACTGTGCAAGGCAGCAGCCAGTGCGGGTATGGCACTGTGCCAGGGCAGTAACCAGTGCGGGTTCAGCACTGTGCAAGGCAGCAGCCAGTGCGGGTACGGCACTGTGACAGAGCAGTAACCAGTGCGGGTATGGCACTGTGCCAGGGCAGTAACCAGTGCGGGTTCAGCACTGTGCAAGGCAGCAGCCAGTGCGGGTATGGCACTGTGCCAGGGCGGTAACCAGTGCGGGTTCAGCACTGTGCAAGGCAGCAGCCAGTGCGGGTACGGCACTGTGACAGAGCAGTAACCAGTGCGGGTATGGCACTGTGCCAGGGCAGTAACCAGTGCGGGTACGGCACTGTGCCAGGGCGGTAACCAGTGCGGGTACGGCACTGTGACAGGGCAGTAACCAGTGCGTGTACGGCACTGTGCCAGGGTGGTATGCAGTGCGGGTACGGCACTGTGCCAGGGCAGTAACCAGTGCGTGTACGGCACTGTGCCAGGGCGGTATGCAGTGTGTGTACGGCACTGTGCCAGGGCGGTATGCAGTGCGGGTACGGCACTGTGACAGGGCAGTAACCAGTGCGTGTACGGCACTGTGCCAGGGCGGTTCGCAGTGTGGGTTCTCCTTTGCTCACTATTACAGCAGTGATGTGTTGGTGTCTAAACTTCTCTTTCCAGGTTCCCTCCGTGTCTGGAATCAGCACAAATCCCAGGATGCACCTTCTCCATTCACATCAACACCAACTACACCTTTTTTTGGTCACTCCCTGCCCCCCCTCGCACCCTGCCCCCCCTCCCCCCTCGCTCCCTGCCCCCCCCCTCGCTCCCTGCCCCCTCGCTCCCTGCCCCCCTCTCGCTCCCTGCCCCCTCGCTCCCTGCCCCCCTCTCGCTCCCTGCCCCCCCCTCGCTCCCTGCCCCCCCTCGCTCCCTGCCCCCCTCTCGCTCCCTGCCCCCCCCTCGCTCCCTGCCCCCCCTCGCTCCCTTCCCCCCCTCGCTCCCTGCCCCTCTCGCTCCCTGCCCCCCCCTCGCTCCCTGCCCCCCTCTCGCTCCCTGCCCCCCCTCGCACCCTGCCCCCCCTCTCCCCTCGCTCCCTGCCCCCCTCTCGCTCCCTGCCCCCCCCTCGCTCCCTGCCCCCCCTCGCTCCCTTCCCCCCCTTCGCTCCCTGCCCCCCCTCGCTCCCTGCCCCCCTCGCTCCCTGCCCCCCCTCGCTCCCTGCCCCCCCCTCGCTCCCTGCCCCCCCCTCGCTCCCTGCCCCCCCTCGCTCCCTTCCCCCCCTTCGCTCCCTGCCCCCCCTCGCTCCCTGCCCCCCTCGCTCCCTGCCCCCCCTCGCTCCCTGCCCCCCCTCACTCCCAGCCCACCCCCTCCCCCCTCGCTCCCTGCTCCCCCCTGGCTCCCTGCCCCCCCTTGCTCCCTGCCCCTCGCGTTTCCTCACTCCGTCCGCCCCCGCGCCCCCTGCCCCCCCCTCGCTCCCTGCCCCCCCCTCACTCCCTGCCCCCCCTCGACGTCTCCTCACTCCCTGCCCGCCCCCTCGCTGCCGATTCCCTGCCTGAACACCTTCTGAAACTTCACAACCACTCGCCTCATTCTCTCACTGATCCAATCGGTCACTTTGTCCATCAGGTCAGTCAAACGTGAGGTGCCTTTTATCAAATCCTTGCCCTTCACCAGCCCACACATTCCGCATTCTCAGAAGTTGCTCAAAATCAGCTTTATCTTTCCCTCCCTCATCGAATGGAAAAAAGAAAACCTCTTCACAAAGCGATTTATCAGCTCCCTGGCGACAGTGAGAGAGGAGAGGCCAATCCCTGAGGGGGGGGAGGCACAGCACCCAGGAGGGGAGGGGAGGACACGGTGCGTGGGGGGGGGGGGGGGGGGAATGGGGGGGACACTGCGCCAGGGGAGGGCCCTGCGTGAGGCGATGGCACCGTGCAAGGGGAGGGCACTAACTCACCGGTTTCACAGTTTTCAGAAGCCGAATGCCAAATTTCTCGATACTCCGGTGAGCCTCTGCAAATTTGACGAAAGCTTCGCTGGCAGCGGGCTGAGGTTCCCTCACCCCAATCACAGAGAACACATCACCAAAACCTGAAACACATCGAGACAGTGTTCACAACCCCTGGCAGCAGCACGTAACACCCTCTACAGCGCACACACCCCCCCCATACAGCAGTGAAAATAAAGAGCTACAACCTCCAACTCTCACAGGGACTGATAGAATCCTCACAATGATACGAAACAGGAGACTATTCAGCCCATCGTGCTTGTGCTAGCCCTTTGGGAGACAATCGAATTAGCCTTTCACTGAAGCCACAGTCATTACTGCATCTACTTCCATTAAATTATCAGGCAGGACATTCCAAATCACAACAGCCCAGAAATTTCTCCTCATCTCCCCTTTGATTCTTTTGCCCTCTGGTTACCGACACTCCACCACTGGATCCAACTCCTTATTATTCATTCTAGCGAGGCCCTTCGCGATTTTGAACGCCAAATCTCCCCTTGACCTTGTGCGTTCTCAGAACCGCAGCTTCTCCACGTCAACCCTCCTCAAGGTGAACGTTTCTCAGGCTTTCGTTTCTGGGAGTCCTGACTGGGCTGTGGTATAAGGGGACTTCATTCATTAGGATCCAGGCAACTAGCAACTATCTCCCCCAACCAGCGCACGGCCCCCGATTTGGTCTTCTTCGATCACTCGCAATCGAGTATGATTGCCCACCGAAGAAACTCTATGACACTGCTCGTGGGTCGTGTGGCTGATGAGTCCAATTCCAGAGCCACATCTTCAACCACACCCTGTTTCCAAGAGATGCATTGGGTCCTGGAACTCCAGATCGCTGGCGTTCCTTTCTCAGGCTCCTTTTCAGGTCTTCTCTTGCCGTCGGGTGTCCTCGAAGAATTGTGTCCCTTCAACCAGGAGGTTCCTCCAAGTAGGTTTCTCCTAAGCAAAGGTCTCCCAGGCGTTGACATCTATGTTGCATTTCTTGAGGTAAGCTTTCAGGGTGTCTTTGAAGTCATAGAATCCCTACAGTGCAGAAGAGGCCATTTGGCCCATCGAGTCTACGCCAACCACAATCCCACCCAGGTCCTATCCCCATAACTCCACATATTTACCCTGCTGATCCCACTGATACTAAGGGGCAATTTAGCCTGGCCAATCCGCCTAACCCGCACATCTTTGGACTGTGGGAGGAAACCGGAGCACCCGGAGGAAACCCATGCAGACACGGGGAGAACGTGCAAACGACACACAGACAGTGACCCAAGTCGGGAATCAAACCCAGGTCCCTGGCGCTGTGAGGCAGCAGTGCTAACCACTGTGCCACCCTGTGCTTCTCTTGTTTGGGTTTAAGCTTAAGTTTATTTATTAGTGTCACAAGTAGGCTTACTTTAATATTGCAATGAAGTTATTCTGAAAATCCCCGAGTCGACACACTCCGGCGCCTGTTTGGATACAAGGAAATACAAGGAAAGTAGAAAGAAACTTAAGCAAGGAGTAAGAAGGGCTAAAAGGGGTCATGAAAAAGCATTGGCCAGCAGGATGAAGGAAAATCCCAAGGCTTTTTATCCATATATAAAAAGCAAGCAGGTAGCGAGAGAGAGGGTTGGTCCACTCATGGGCAGGGGAGGGAATCTATGCGTGGAGCCAGAGGAAATGGGCGAGGTATTAAATTAGTACTTTGCGTCAGTATTCACCAAAGAGAAGGACTTGGTGGATGATGAATCTGGGAAAGGATGTGTAGATAGTTTGAGTCATGTTGAGATCAAAAAGGAGGAGGTATTGGGGTTCTTGAGAAACATTAAGGTAGACAAGTCCCCAGGGCCTGATGGGATATACCCCAGAATACTGAGAGAGGCAAGGGAGGAAACTGCTGGGGCCCTGAGAAAAATCTTTGTATCCTCACTGGCTACAGGGGAGGTCCCAGAGGATTGGAGAATAGCCAATGTTGTTCCTTTGTTTAAGAAGGGTAGCAAGAATAATCCAGGTAATTACAGGCCGGTGAGCCTTACATCAGTGGTAGGGAAATTATTGGAGAGGATTCTTTGAGACAGGATTTATTCCCACTTGGAAATAACTGGACATATTAGTGAGAGGCAACATGGTTTTGTGAAGGGGAGATCGTGTCTCACGAACTTGATCGAGTTTTTCAAGGAAGTGACGAAGATGATTGATGAGGGTAGGGCAGTGGATGTTGTCTACATGGACTTCAGCAAGGCCTTTGACAAAGTCCCTCATGGTAGACTGGTGAAGTCGCATGGGATCAGAGGTGAGCTGGCAAGGTGGATACAAAACTGGCTCGGTCATAGAAGACAGAGGGTAGCAGTGAAAGGGTGCGTTTCTGAATGGAGGGCTGTGACAAGTGGTGTTCCTCAGGGATCAGTGCTGGGACCTTTGCTGTTTGTAATATATATATAAATGATTTGGAGGAAAACGTAACTGGATTGATTAGTAAGTTTGCGGATGACACAAAGGTTGGTGGATTTGCGAATAGCGATGAGGACCATCAAAGGATACAGCAGGATATAGATCAGTTGGAGACTTGGGCGGAGAGATGGCAGATTGAGTTTAATCCGGACAAATGTGAGGTAATGCATTTTGGAAGGTCTAATACAGATAGGAAATATACAGTAAATGGCAGAACACTTAAGAGTATTGATAGGCAAAGGGATCTGGGTGTACAGGTACACAGGCCACTGAAAGTGGCAATCAGGTGGAGAAGGTAGTCAAGAAGGCATACAGCATGCTTGCCTTCATTGGCTGGGGCACTGAGTTTAAAAATTGGCGGCACGGTAGCACAGTGGTTAGCACTGCTGCTTCACAGCTCCAGGGACCTGGGTTCGAATCCCGGCTCGGGTCACTGTCTGTGTGGAGTTTGCACATTCTCCTCGTGTCTGCGTGGGTTTCCTCCGGATACTCCGGTTTCCTCCCACAGTCCAAAGATGTGCGGGTTAGGTTGATTGGCCATGCTAAAATTGCCCCTTAGTGTCCTGAGATGCATAGGTTAGAGGGATTAGTGGGTAAAATATGTAGGGATATGGGGGTAGGGCGTGGGTGGGATTGTGGTCGGTGCAGACTCGATGGGCCGAATGGCCTCTTTCTGTACTGTGGGGTTTCTATGATTCATGTTGCAGCTTTATAGAACCTTAATTAGGCCGCATTTAGAATATAGTGTTCAATTCTGGTCGCCACACTACCAGAAGGATGTGGAGGCTTTGGAGAGGGTACAGAAAAGATTTACCAGGATGTTGCCTGGTATGGAGGGCATTAGCTATGAGGAGAGGTTGGAGAAACTTGGTTTATTCTCACTGGAGCGAGGGAGGTTGAGGAGAGACCTGATAGAAGTCTACAAGATTATGAGAGGCATGGACAGAGCGGATAGTCAGAAGCTTTTTCCCAGGGTGGAAGAGTCAATTACTGGGGGGGACAGGTTTAAGGTGCGAGGGGCAAGGTTTAAAGGAGATGTACGAGGCAGATCTTTTACACAGAGGGTAGTGGGTGCCTGGAACTCGTTGCCGGGGGAGGTAGTGGAAGTGGATACGGTAGTGATTTTGAAGGAGCGTCTTGATAAGTACATGAATAGGACAGGAATGGAGGGATATGGTCCCCAGAAGGGGAGGGGGTTTTAGTTAAGTCGGGCAGCATGGTCGGTGCAGGCTTGGAGGGCCTGTTCCTGTGCACAGCCAATGCACCTAACCAGCATGTCTTTCAGACTGTGGGAGGAAACCGGAGCACCCGATCTTGGTGTCAGCACGAAGGTCGTGGTTGTCGAAGATTCTCGTCTTCCATTCTGGGCAACCTAGTAAATGATACACTTCATTTAGTCTACTGTCACTCTCACACTCCATTGCGCACAGGTAGATTCCAGGGAAGTAACAGTTTGCTGCCAGTTACTGCACTCATCTTGTCTAAGGCACCCCTCTCAATCTCCTCGTATGATGAATGGAAGGGGGCTTACCTCGGTGTGTCTGTGACAGCTCAAAGAACGCTCTCAGCAGCCTCTTTGTGTGTTCCATCAATCCTGCAATACAGTGGGAAGCAGGAAACATTTTGAGCCGGTGTTTAACATTGCATTTTCCTCCCTTGACCGTTTCCAGCCCACTCTCTCTCCCCTGCTTTTAACACTCAACAGTTGCCCCTGATGCAGCTCCCGTTGAGACTTGAGCATCAGTGTGAGGGGCGCCCGGATTGTTTCAGCTTGAACTAACTCGGACGCCAGTCACTGACACAACACCCAAAGGCCCTGGCACTGACTCCCCGAGATTAAACCCCGATGTCATACGCTGTCCCACACCTCAGGTGTTGGGTCATTTCATTCATAAATTGACAGGAAAGGTTCAAAGCAAACCTCTGCTCCTGTCCATGTGAACAAGATTCACAACGTGTCACTCAACAGAGACCCAACCTTCCATCCAAGACACGTACATTTCAGATTGTGACCGCTTCCTGCCACTCAGAGATTCTCTCCGCTCCCGGGGATCATCTAATGAGAGGCAGGACAGCAGTGAAGACGATTATATTCCACTCCCCCACCTGATAGGTATCCCACTGCCTTTACTTCACGAGCCCTCACCTTTATACAGCTCTGCTGTTCTCTCCAATTCCTCCAGTTTCTTCACCAGACCATCTGGAAGATAAACCAGTTGTTGAATCTGTCAGTCATCAGGTCCCCATCCGCTATTCAACCAGAATAAACCCCGGTCTCACTCTGATATTCAACCAGAATAAACCCCGGTCTCACTCTGATATTCAACCAGAATAAACCCCGGTCTCACTCTGATATTCAACCAGAATAAACCCCGGTCTCACTCCGCTATTAAACTGGATTAAACCCCAGTCTCACTCTGATATTAAACTGGATTAAACCCCGGTCTCACTCTGATATTAAACTGGATTAAACCCCGGACTCACTCTGATATTAAACCAGATTAAACCCCAGTCTCACTCTGATATTAAACTGGATTAAACCCCGGACTCACTCTGATATTAAACCAGATTAAACCCCAGTCTCACTCTGATATTAAACTGGATTAAACCCCGGTCTCACTCTGATATTAAACCAGATTAAACCCCAGTCTCACTCTGATATTAAACTGGATTAAACCCCGGTCTCACTCCGCTATTAAACTGGATTAAACCCCAGTCTCACTCTGATATTAAACTGGATTAAACCCCGGTCTCACTCTGATATTAAACTGGATTAAACCCCGGACTCACTCTGATATTAAACCAGATTAAACCCCAGTCTCACTCTGATATTAAACTGGATTAAACCCCGGTCTCACTCTGATATTAAACTGGATTAAACCCCGGTCTCACTCTGATATTAAACTGGATTAAACCCCGGTCTCACTCTGATATTAAACTGGATTAAACCCCGGACTCACTCTGATATTAAACCAGATTAAACCCCAGTCTCACTCTGATATTAAACTGGATTAAACCCCGGTCTCACTCTGATATTAAACTGGATTAAACCCCAGTCTCACTCTGATATTAAACCAGATTAAACCCCAGTCTCACTCTGATATTAAACTGGATTAAACCCCAGTCTCACTCTGATATTAAACTGGATTAAACCCCAGTCTCACTCTATTAATCTAAAATAAAGCAAATAGTAAAGCCGCCACAGTCCCAGATGACCATAGGCTGTTCTCCGCTTTGAGCGGGTTTGCTGACTGGTTGAGAAGGCGGGGCCTTCATGAATAACCTCAGCCGGTACGGGAATTGAACCCACGCTGTTGGCATTACACTACGAACCAGCCATCCAGGCAACTGAGCTACAACCGACCCCATTAACCTGGAATACACCTTGGTCTCACTCACCGTTACACAGAATGGCTCGGCTCAGGCCCAGAGCGTCAGCCGTGCCAGAACTCAGGTTCTCCACCAGCCGATGCTTGACTTTCTTCAGAACTGTAAAAACGCGATACGATCTGTCAGTGTTAAATGTTCACTCTCCTCCTGGGATCCGATTAAAGTGGAACTGTGGAGTTGTCTCACCCCTCGGTATGACGGGAACACAGCCTCGGGTCTGGGGGCTGCGCTCACTGGCTGCGCTGTTTGAAAGATTTCTCTGGATTTGTCTCTACGTTCTGTAGCACGGACATTTCTGTGCTGCATGTTTTCACAAGTGCGAGAGAACACTGGCAATCTGAGGGCAATGGGGCATCTGGAACTGGGCAAATAATCTACCTCCCATTGAATTTAAGGATTCAGATTTAAACAGAAGAATAACAGAGGAGGAAATACGGTGAATTAGAGCGTCAAATCAGGCACAGAAAGTGTCCAAATGGGAGTAAGAATGAATGAATTAAGGAGGGAAAACATGACGCTGTAAGGAAACATTATAAAATAATATTTGAAAAGTCTCTACCAACAAATTATTCACTCTGGAAATAAGGCTCCACAATTGTTGCCTTTCTTCACGGGAGAGGTTGCATGTTAAAGTATATTTATTATTATCACAAGTAGGCTTACATTAACACTGCAATGAAGTTACTGTGAAAATCCCCTAGTCGCCACACTCCGGGTACACTGAGGGAGAATTCAGCGTGGCCAATCCACCTAACCAGCACGTCTTTCAGACTGTGGGAGGAAACCGGAGCACCCGGAGGAAACCCACGCAGACACGGGGAGAACATGCAAACTCCACACAGACAGTGACCCAAGCTGGGAATCGAACCCGGGTTCGTGGCGCTGTGAGGCAGCAGTGCTAACCTACTGTGCCGCCCATCGAGCCTGCACCAACAACAATCTCACCCAGGCCCCGTCCCCGTAGTCCCTGCTAATCGCCTTGACGCTAGGGGGCAATTTAGCACAGCCAATCAACCTAACCGGCACATCTTTCGGACTATGGGAGGGAACCAGAGCACCCAGAGGAAACCCACGCAGACACGGGGAGAATGTGCAGACTCTGCATAGACAGTGACCCAGTGATCGAATGCGGGTCCCAGGTGCTGTGAGGCAGCAGTGCTAACCACCCACGGTGGGATGAAAAGGAACCCGTTAGCAGGTTGAATATCTAAGGCAGTGCCTACCTATATCCAAAGTCTTGCCCTGTTTAGGATCAGCCTGGAGTTTATTGTAGTGAATTGTAACTTCTCCCTTGCAGAATGTTAAAAGAGACGTTAATATACAAAAAGCAGCAATTTATGATATTTATCACTGAAAATCCAGCTAAAGAACACACTCTATAATTCAAACAAAATACATAGTCAAGGCATTTGATCATCCAATCCCCAAACCCCATCCAATCCCCAAACTCCCCCACAAAAACCCATCCAATCCCCAAACCCTATCCAATCCCCAAACTCTCACACTGAGGCCCAATCCTCTAAATCTCTAACTGGCTCTCCCCTCAAAACACGATCCTTTTGTACTCGTTGGAATTTAGAAGGCTGAGGGGGGATCTTGTAGAGACCTATAAGATAATGAAGGGGCTGGATAGGGTAGAGGTGGAGAGATTCTTTCCACTTAGAAAGGAAGCTAGAACTAGAGGGCACAGCCTCAAAATAAAGGGGGGTCAGTTTAGGACAGAGTTGAGGAGGAACTTCTTCTCTCAGAGGGTGGTGAATCTCTGGAATTCTCTGCCCACTGAAGTGGTGGAGGCTACCTCGTTGAATATGTTTAAATCACGGATAGATGGATTCCTGATCGGTAAGGGAATTAGGGGTTATAGGGATCAGGCGGGTAAGTGGAGCTGATCCACTTCAGATCAGCCATGATCTTATTGAATGGCGGGGCAGGCTCGAGGGGCTAGATGGCCTACTCCTGCTCCTATTTCTTATGTTCTTATGTCCCTTAACTCACACATCAATCCCCATGCCTAAGTCTTCCGGATCTCCCATCAAAGCTCATCCTCAGCTGGCCAGTCTTGTCCCATTTTATTCCTGGTAACAGACTGGTAAATTTGCTCTGCACACCCTCCAGGCTGAATACGGGAGCCGAGATGAGAAAATGCCCTGATCGATCTTTGGTCCAAAGCTTTTGCAGCTTTCTGTGCTTTTATTGTGCCACCTAATTTAAGCTGGAATTTTCCAGTCCCTCCGTGGCAGGTTTTCCCGTGGCCGGGCCAGCGGGCCATAGTGTCATCAGCAAACCTTGGCAGACAAGATAATGGACCAGATGCGAGAACATGATATTGGAATAGGTGCTTGATGCAGACATGATGGGCCGAAGGGCCTTTTGCTGTGCTGTAAAACTCTATTGCTGTGACTATGCATACACAGCTCACCATTTATTTATTTAAAACATCGATATAGTGAAAGGTTGAGCTGTGGTGAGAGAAATCTCACCAATTGGAGTGGAGTACATACCCATAGTCCATATTCATAGAATCGTAGAATCCCTACAGTGCAGAAGAGGCCATTTGGCCCATCGGGTCTGCACCGACTCCCAGACAGAGTATCTTACCCAGGCTTTCTCCCCGCCCTATCCCTGTAACGCCGCACATTGCCATGGCCAATCCACCTAACCTGCATATCTTGGAGTGTGGGAGAAAACCGGAGCACCCGGAGGAAACCCACCCAGACACGGGGAGAATGTGCAAACTCCGCACAGTCAGTGACCCGAACCGGGAATTGAACACGGGTCCCTGGCGCTGTGAGGCAGCAGTGCTAACCACCGGGCTGCCCCACTAATTATATTCTCTCTCACCTACCTTCCAACCACTTTCATGGACTCTCGTTTATGTTAACTGCCGCTTGTGTAGAATTACATTTCCAGCACAGAGACCCCCACACACCCCCACCCCGTATGCACACCCCCAGCCTCCCCATCCACCTTCCCCTCTCCCCTCCATGTAGGTCTCCTATCACGGTCCTCCACTTCCTCTCCCATACTGCCTCCACCCTCCGTCCTTCCCCTCAGGCCCCTCCTCTCCCCTCCCCATTTGCCCGTTCTCCTCTCCTCCACTCCCCCCTCCCCTAACCCCACCATGTATGCACCTGGCTCCCCTCATGGCCGACCCCTCTCTCCTCTCACACCCTCAGGCCCCCTCCCCACTCCTCCTCCCCCTCCTTCACACCTTCACAGCTTGAATCATCTTGGCCACTTCCACTTTCGTTTTCCCCTTCACCGATTTCCCGGTCACGCCGACTATTTCGTCACCCGCGGCCAGGATGCCGTCGACAGCGGCTGGAGTGTTGTCAAAAACCTGCCGGGGCCAAAACACACCCACATCAATCACAACACCTCACTGGGTGACACCAAAGGAGCTGGAGTGGACCCAGGCACAAGGAGCAGGGCTGGAGCAGAACAGCAGCTGACCGGGAGTGGGCCAGGAACAAAGGGCGGCACGGTGGCACAGTGGGTTAGCGCTGCTGCCTCACAGTGCCAGGGATCCGGGTTCGATTCCAGCCTTGGGTCACTGTCTGTGTGGAGTCTGCACGTTCTCCCCGTGTCTACGTGGGTTTCCTCCGGGCGCTCCGGTTTCCTCCCACAGTCCAAAGATGTGCGGGTTAGGTGGATTGGCCGTGCTAAATTGCCCCTTAGTGTCCCAAGATGTGTAGGTTAGGGGGATTAGTGGGGCAGATATATGGGGTTACAGGGATGGGGCCTGGTTGAAAGTTTATTAGTGTCACAAGTAGGCTTACATTAACACTGCAATGAAGTTACTGTGAAAATCCCCTACTCGCCACACTCCGGCGCCTGTTCGGGTACACTGAGGGAGAATTTAGCACGGCCAGTGCACCCTAACCAGCACGTCTTTCAGAGTGTGGGAGGAAACTGGAGCAACCGGAGGAAACCCACGGGGGAGAACGTGCAGACTCCACACAGACAGCGAGCCAAGCCGGGAATCGAACCTGGCTCCCTGGCATTGTGAGGCAGCAGTGCTCTGTCGGAGAGTTGGTGCAGACTCGATGGGCTGAACGGCCTCCTTCTGCACTGTAGGGATTCTATGAAAGTGGAGCTGAGCCCGAGCAGAAAGGGTGTGAACCAGTAGCAGAGTGGGAGCAGGGCCTGAACAGGAGCAGAGTCAGAGCCAGAGTGGAAATTGTTCCACAATGAATCACACGTGAGCAATTTGAAGAGTGGGAAATCCGGAGATGCAGTGAGCGCACTAAGGGACAATTTAGCATAAAGTTTATCTATTAGTCACAAGTAGGCTTACATTAACACTGCAATGAAGTTACTGTGAAAATCCCCCAGTTGCCACACTCCGGCACCTGTTCGGGTACACTGAGGGAGAACTCAGCACGGCCAATGCGCCCTAACCAGCACGTCTTTCGGACTGTGGGAGGAAACCGGAGCACCCGGAGGAAACCCACGTAGACACGGGAAGAACGTGCAGACTCCTCACAGACAGTGACCCAAGCCGGGAATCGAACCCGGGTCCCTGGTGCTGTGAGGCAGCAGTGCTAACCATCGTGCCACCTGGCCAATGCACCTAACCCACACATCTTTTGGGTGGAAACCGGAGCTCCTGGAGGAAACCCACGCAGACAAGGGGAGAATGTGCAGACTCCACACAGCGAGTGTAGAAGAGAAGGGGGCAGAGCTGGGCTGACACACTGCAGGAGGCAGGAGCTCAGAGGAAATGGAACATTACACAGAATACCGAATAATCTCGGTGGGAATGGGTGTACGGGAGGAAGGACAAAATTGACGTGATGAGGGAGATGTGAACCTAGACGTGTGAGCAGAGCCTTTCAGCCAAGCCACAAGTGGAAAGAGGGAGAGAGAGAGAGAGAGAGAGATGTGTTATCTTATTTCAGGAGAGGAGGTTTATACTGGCTTCCTTTACCTGCACAATGTATAAACAGGGACAGTACTGGGCCCCTCCTCCAATGCTGATTCCAATTAAGTTCTGAGAGTCTTTTTTCAGTGTCACTGTCCCAGGCACAGTCGGAATACCTCTGATTAAAAAAAAACATTACAAAATTTATACTTATTACATTGATGTTAAAACAACACACCCCTCTCCATTCAAATCAATGGACAACACATAGCAATGTCATCTACTGCGGTGCCACCATCTTAGTAGTGGCTACTAAGGGCGGCGATGGCCTGGTAGTATTATCGCTAGACTATTAATCCAGAAACTCAGCTAATGTTCTGGGGACCCGGGTTCGAATCCCGCCACGGCAGCTGGTGGAATTTGAATTCAATAAAAATATCTGGAATTAAGAATTTACTGATGACCATGAAACCATTGTCGGAAAAACCCATCTGGTTCACTAATGTCCTTTAGGGAAGGAAATCCTTACCAGTCTGAGCCTACACGTGACTCCAGAGACACAGCAATGTGGTTGACTCTCAATTGCCCTCAGAAATGGCCCAACATTGCGGCACAGTGGTTAGCACTGCTGCCTCACAGCGCCAGGGACCCGGGTTCGATTCCCGGCTTGGGTCACTGTCTGTGGAGTTTGCACGTTCTCCCCGTGTCTGCGCGGGTTTCCTCCTGGTGCCCTGGTTTCCTCCCACAGTCTGAAAGACATGCTGGTTAAGTGCATTGACCCGAACAGGCGCCAAAGTGTGGTGACTAGGGGAATTTCACAGTAACTTCATTGCAGTGTTAATGTAAGCCTTACTTGTGACTAATAAATAAACTTTAACTCTACATGCCACTCAGTTTCAAGGGCAAGTAGGGATGGGCAATAAATGCTGGCCAGCCAGTGACACCCATGTCCCAAGAATGAATAATGAACAAAGTGGCTGCCCTGAGCTGCCGGGGATCATCAAGAGCAGTGAAACGGTACAGCAGGGTGTATAACTACACGGCCCAGTACAGATCTCACTCAACAGGTACTGTCTAACTAACTGATTCAATGTAGTGGAGAAGGGATGTTGTGGATATCTTAAGAGTGGGATCCCAATCTAATGAAACTACCAGCCTTAAACAGCACAAGGCTCTGAGCAAAGTCACCACATCCAGTCAGTAATGACAATGAACAGAGAACCGAGTTGGATGTGGTCGTGTAGTGATTATGTGACTGAACTAGTAACCAAGGAGTGTTAATAATTCAGAGAACAGGAGTTCAGATCCACCCCCCGCCACAGGGGAATTTGGGGATTTTAATTCAATTCAAAATGGGAAAATAAAAAGTTGGTGTCAGTAAAAGTAGTAAGAAGTTTAACAACGCCAGGTTAAAGTCCACCAGGTTTATTTGGTAGCAAACGCCACCAAATAAACCTATTGGACTTTAACCTGGTGTTGTTAGACTCCTTACTGTGTTTACCTCAGTCCAACACCGGCATCTCCACATCAGTAAAAGTAACCAGGCAACTGTCAAAACCCAACTGATTCACTGAGGTTCTTTGGAGGAGGGAATCTGCCAATCTTACCTGCTCTGATCCATTAGTGTCTCCAATCCCACAGTAATTTGGTCACCACTTAACTATCAGTTGGCCACTCAGTAACCATCACCTTCCCAGGGCGATGGGTAATAAATGTGGCCTTGCCAATGATGCCCAAACCAGAGAATGAATCAAAATAAAAACAGGAGGAAGAGAAGATTCCCCCATCTTTGGCCACAATGGAACCCATCATGCATGTCTTCAACCAAACACTCTGGGCCTCAGCTCCTTTCTCCATGTTTGGACCAAGACTGTGATGAGGGTGGCACGGTGGCACAGTGGTTGGCACTACGGCCTCACAGCCGTAGGGCCCCGGGTTCGATACTGGCCTCGGGTGCAGCCTCAGCAATGTGCAAGAAGCTCGACACCATCCTGGGCAGAGCAGCCCACTCAATCACTACGCCCGCGACAGGACCCAGGATCCTCTCCCCTCCGTCACACTGCAACTGGAATGAGCACCAGCTAGAAGGGGCAAAGCAAGAGTTCGCCAAGGTTTCGTCAACAGAACCTCCCAAATCCACGACCGCTACTATTCCGGACAGGTAGATGGAAATGCCTTCGAGCTCCGCGCCATGTCACATACCCGACTTGGATGTCTATTACTGTTCATTCATTGCTCCTAGACCAAAATCTTACAGACTCCCTACCGCATAACTCTGTGGGAATAGCTTCTGGGCTGCAGTGGTTCAAGATGGTGCATTATGACCTTCTCAATGTGCAGCGACAATAATCTCTCCCTCAACATCAGTAAACGAAGGAGATTGTTATCGACTTCAGGAAACGTAGGGGAGAACATGCCCCTGTCTACATCAATGGTGTTGAAGTGGAAATGGTCGAGAGCTTCAGGTTTCTAGATGTCCAGATCGCCAACAACCTATCCTGGACCTTCCTCGCTGATCTATAGTTAAGAAAGCCCATCAACACCTCTACTTTTTCAGGAGGCTAAGGAAATTCGGCATGTCGGCTCCGGATCCCACCAACATTTACAGATGCACCATAGAAAGCATCCTTTCCAGATGTATCACAGTTTGGTATGTGTCCTGCTCTGTCCAAGACCGCAAGAAACTATAAAGGGTCGTGAACGAAGCCCAGTCCATCACGCAAACCGGCCTCCCATCCAATAACTCTGTCTACACTTCCCACTGCCTCAGAAAAGCAGCCGCCATAACCAAGGACCCCACACAGCCCAGGCATATTCACTTCCACCTTCTTCCACTGGGAAAAAGATACAGAAGCCTGAGATCACATACCAACCGACTCAAGAACAGTTTCTTCCCTGCTGCTGTCAGACGTTTGAAAGGACCTATCATATATTGAGTTTAACTTTCTCTACGCCCTAGCTGTAACTGCAACATTTTATTCTGCACCCTCTCCTTTCTTTCTCCCTTATGTACTTTATGAACAGTATGCTTTGTCTGTACAGCGTGCAAGAAACAATACTTTTCACTGTATCCCAGTACATGTGACAATAGTAAATCAAATCAGTGTTTGCAGAGATAGACTATACATACCAGCACTGCCAGTGGCACCCACACCTCATGAATGCATAACAGATCAGTAACAGTTAATAACATTTTTGTGCCACTTTATTCAATCAGAGAAACATTTACTCACAATTTATCCTCTTCAATTTCAAAATCCATGTCGCTGAACATTATAGTTCCCTCGACAATCTCCGGCTGCTTCGGGCCTCTGTGGAGAAGAACTTTTTATGAGTGGGATCCAACATTCAGGCTCAACGTTGCACCAGAGAGTTTAACACGTTCTGTCCAATCTGCCTCTTTCAACTTCTTCCCCCACAGCCAATTCTCCCAAAACTTAATACGGACACAGATGGGGGACAAAAACCTAAAATACAGACACGATCCTAACATATGGACAATACCCTAATATCGAGACAGCATCTTAGATGGATGTGTGGATGTTCTTCTCCTTGTGGGAGAGACCAGAACTAGGGGGCACAGATTAAAGATAAGGGGTCTCCTATTTAAATGGAGAGGGGGAGAATGTTGTTCTCTCAGGGCGTGGTTGGTCTGTGGGATTCTCTTCCTCAGAGAGCTACAGAGGCTGGGTTATTGAATATTTGTAAGGCTGAGTCCACCTAACCTGCACATCTTTGGACACTAAGGGGGAATTTAGAATGGCCAATCCACCTAACCTGCACATCTTTGGACACTAAGGGGGAATTTAGCATGGCCAATCCACCTAACCTGCACATCTTTGGACACTAAGGGGCAATTTAGCATGGCCAATCCACCTAACCTGCACATCTTTGGACACTAAGGGGCAATATAGCCTGGCCAATCCATCTAACATGCATATCTTTGGACACTAAAGGGCAATTTAGCATGGCCAATCCACCTAACCTGCACATCTTTGGACACTAAAGGGCAATTTAGCATGGCCAATCCATCTAACCTGCATAGCTATGGACTGTGGGAGGAAACCAGAGCACCCGGAGGAAACCCACGCAGACAGGGGGAGAATGTGCAGACTCCACACAGACAGTGACCCAAGGCCGGAATTGAACCCGGATCCCTGGCGTTGTGAGGCAGCAGTGGTGACCACTCTGCTATCCCGTGTGTGGAGGGGGAAGGAGCTGCTGATTTTAGCGTTTAAGAGTGGCTTCTGTCACTGGTAAATATTCAAACTAATAACTTGAACTGGATCGAGTGCTTAGTTAAAAGATTGAGCACTTATAAGTTGACAAACCACATTGCCTAATGAACTAATGGAGATGACAGGGCTGGTTATTGTATCGCAATTACAACTTTGGGAGTTTCTGGCAAGCAGTGCAATCCCAGATGACCACACCTACAGCTGGAGGAACATCAGCCTCGGGATTGCTGAGTTGGCCGAAATCGCAGGGCATCAGAGAGGGGGAAGTGTTACCCGGACACTTCGATCCAGGAGGCAGTTGTGCCCCCAAAGCAGGGTAGTGATACCAGCCTGGTAGGATCAGGGACAGGAGTGAATATGAAGCAGGCAGGTAAGGAAGTACCAGGAGATGTGCTGGGGGAACCTACCCTTAACCAACAAGTACAAGCTTCTTGCTGCCCAGTTGGAGATAGGCAAAATCTGCTGGCAGCCTGGTGCAGGAAACCATTCAGTGTTGTGTGTGTGTGTGTGTATGTGTTTGTCCGGGACGGCACGGCGGCACAGAGATTAGCACTGCTGCCTCGCAGCGCCAAGGACCCGGGTTCGATTCCCGGCTCGGGTCACTGTCTGTGTGGAGTTTGCACGTCCTTCCTGTGTCTGCGTGGGTTTCCTCCCACACTCCAAAGACGCGCAGGTTAGGTGGATTGCCCATAGTAAATTGACCCTTAGTGTCCCAAGATGTGTAGGATAGGGGGATTAGCGGGGTAAATTCGTGGAATATAGGGCCTGGGGGGGGGGGTGATACTCTTTTGGAGAGTCGGTGCAGACTCGATGGGCCGAATGGCCTCCTTCTGCACTGTAGGGATTCCATGATTCTATGATCAAGGGATATGGGGATAGTATTTTCGCAACGTTTAAACATTCTAAAATGAAAACTGGTCACAGTGCCATTGCAGAGGGGGAAATCCCTCCGCAGGGCGGCCAGTGGCTGCAGCTGCGGTCATTCATTAACTGTGACAGGGAGCGTTGAATAAGCCATGTCGCAATGCCGGATCCTGCTCTGTCGTTGGAAAGCTGCCTCCTTTCATTAGGCACATGTGCCTCAATAGGCCCTTTAATCAGACTAATTAGTCACTAATTAGCTCCTTGTGGGCAGATAACTGTAACATCCTCAAACTGACAGGTTCCAAACTGGCCCAGAGGCAACGACAAGTCAGCAAACCAGCGCTGGGGAGTTTAGGACCTGTCCAACTGCATTGCCACCCTTGTCAAGAATCTGAAATTCGTCCCTGAGTGTCCTATCTTCACAGCATAAGACTTAAAAGAAACACAGCAGAAATAATAGGGAACCAAGGGTCCATCAACGCCTCGACTTTCTCAGGAGGCTAAGGAAATTTGGTATGTCCGCTACAACTTTCACCAACTTCTACAGATGCACCACAGAAAGCATCCTTTCCGGATGTATTACAGCTTGGTATGGCTCCTGCTTTGGCCAAGAAACTACAAAGGGTCGTGAACGTAGCCCAGTCCATCCTCCGGGTGCTCTGGTTTCCTCCCACATTTTGAACGACATGCTGGCGAGGTGCATTGACCCGAACAGGCGCCAGACTGTGGCGACTAGGGGAATTTCACAGTAACTTCACTGCAGTGTTAATGTAAGCCTTACTTGTGACTAATAACAAATAAACTTTAAACAAACCAGCCTCCCATCCATTGACTCTGTCTACACTTCCCGCTGCCTCTGGAAAAGCAGCCAGCATAATCAAGGACCCCACGCGCCCCGGACATTTTCTCTTCCACCTTCTTCTGTCAGGAAAAAGATACAAAAGTCTGAGTTCACGTACCAACCGACTCAAGAACAGCTTCTTCCCTGCTGCCATCAGACTTTTGAATGGACTTACCCTAAATTGAGCTGATCTTTCTCTACACCCTAGCTATGGCTGTAACACTACATTCTGCACCCTCTCATTCTCCCCTATGTACTCTATGAATGGTATGTTTCATCCGTAGAGCGCGCAAGAAACAATGCTTTTCACTGTATCCCAATACGTGTGACAATAATAAGTCAAAGCAAATCAAATAATATAAGGAAGGAACTTAAAAGTAATAAAGTGGTTAGCAAAGGAAAGGTACTCAAGAAATGAATGGGACTAAAACCTCCGGATCTGACAGGTTCAAATGGATTGAAGAGAGATTGTGGCTGCACGGGATGCAATGATTCGGAGAAGTCCCAAAGAATTGGAATACAGTAAATGTAACTCAGCCATTCAAGGAAGGAGAGAGAGGGAGAGGAAACTACAGACCAGTTAGCCTGACACCAATTCTCATGAAACTGCTGGAATCTAAAGCAGTATTAATGAATTGGTAACAGGAAACTTAAAAATATCATAATTTGATGAGACAGATTTATGAAAGGAAATTCTTGCGCGACAAATTAATTAGACCTTTTGAGAATGTATCTAGCAAGGTAGTTCAAGGCGAACCAGTGGATGTACTACTTGGGATTCCATCTACAGTAATTTGTCAAGCCTCCTTCGACCAGGCAATGGCCGAGTGGTTATCACTAGACCAATAATCCAGAAACGCAGCTAATGTTCTGGGGGACCCCGGGTTCGAATCCCGCCACGGCAGATGGTGGAATTTGAATTCAATAAAAGAAATCTGTCATTATGAATCTACTGATGACCATGAAACCATTGTTGAATGTCGGAAAAACCCATCTGGTTCACTAATGACCTATAGCGAAGGAAATCTGCCATTCTTACCTGGTCTGGCCTACATGTGACTACAGAGCAATGTGGTTGACTCTCAACTGCCCTCTGAACAGGGGAACTAGGGATGGGCAATAAATGTTGGCCCAGCCAGCGATGCCCATGTCCCACAAATGAATTAAAAAAACCTTCCAAACCTCTGCCGCTTAGAAGAATAAGTCCAGCAGATGCATGGAAACACCTCCAAACCACTCGCCATCCTGACTTGGAAATATATCACCATTCCTTCACTGTCACTGGGTCAAAATCCTGGAACTCCCTCCCTAATATCACTGCACCACGTGGACTGCGACGTTTCAAGAAGGCGGCTCACCACCAGCATCTCAAGGGCAAATAGGGATGGGCAACTCACTTCACGCAAAAGAATCAATAAATAATTTTCAGATGGCATTAAGATGCCACGTTAAAGGTTATAGAATCATAGAATCCTACAGTACAGAAGGAGGCTATTCAGCCCATCGAGTCTGCATTGACCACAATCCCACCCTATCCCCAAAACCCCATGCATTTACTCCAGGTAGTCCCCCTGACACGAAGGGGCAATTTAGCATGGCCAATCTACCTAACCCGCGCCTCTTTGGACTGTGGGAGGAAACTGGAGCACCCGGAGGAAACCCACACAGACACGGAGAGGGTGTTGCACAAAGATAAGGGCTCATGTGGTTAAGGATAATATATTAGCATGGACAGAGGATTAAAGAACTAAAAAGAGAGTAAGATTAAACAGTTAGAGTATAGTGTGCAGTTCTGGAATCCACATTATAGGAGGGATGTGATAGCACTGGAAAGGGTGCAGAGGAGATTTACCAGGATGTTGCCTGGGCTGGAGAGTGTCAGTTATGAAGAGAGATTGGATAGATTGGGGTTGCTTTCCTTGGAGCAGAGGAGACTGAAGGGGAACATCACTGAGATGTATGAAATTATGAGGGGTATAGGTAGAGTAGACAGGAAGAAACTTTCCCCTTTGTGGAGGCATCACTGACCAGGGGACATAGATTTTAGATAAGGGACAGGAGGTTTAGGGCAGCACGGTAGCACAGTGGTTAGCACTGCTGCCTCACAGCACCAGGGACCCAGGTTCGATTCCCGGCTTGGGTCACTGTCTGTGTGGAGTTTGCACATTCTCCTCGTGTCTGCGTGGGTTTCCTCCGGGTGCTCCGGTTTCCTCCCACAGTCCAAAGATGTGCGGGTTAGGTTGATTGGCCATGCTAAAAATTGCCCTTAGTGTCCTGTGATGTGTAGGTTAGAGAGATTAGTGGGTAAATATGTAGGGATATGGGGGTAGGGCCTGGGTGGGTTTGTGGTCGGTGCAGACTCGATGGGCCGAATGGCCTCTTTCTGTACTGTAGGGTTTCTATGATTTTGCACATTCTCCCTGTGTCTGCGTGGGTTTCCTCCGGGTGCTCCGGTTTCCTCCCACAGTCCAAAGATGTGTGAGCTAGGTTGATTGGCCATTCTAAATTGCCCTTAGTGTCCTGGGATGCATCGGTTAGAGGGATTAGAGGGATATGTGGGGATGTGGGGATATGTGGAAATATGGGGATAGGGCCTGGGTGGGATTGTGGTTGGTGAAGACTCGATGGGCCGAATGGCCTCTTTCTGCACTGTATGATTCTATGATGTGAGGAAACAAATTTCACGTGAAGGATGGTGGGAATCTGGAACTCACTACCTAAGGGCAGCGCGATGGCACAGTGGTTAGCACTGCTGCCGCACAGCGCCAGAGACCCCGGGTTCAATTCCCAGCTTGTGTCACTGTCTGTGCCGAGTCTGGATTTTCTCTGTGTCTGAGTGGGTTTCCTCCGGGTGCTCCGGTTTCCTCCCACAGTCTGAAAGACGTGCTGGTTAGGGTGCATTGGCCGTGCTAAATTCTCCCTCAGTGTACCCGAACAGGCGGCGGAGTGTGGCGACTAGGGGATTTTCACAGTAACTTAATTGCAGTGCTAACGTACTTGTGACACTAATAAATAAGAAAGGCACCCTCTGAATTCTAATATTTCATAGTTTCCCAACCAGTTAAAAACATTTGGTTTTTTTCTGTTCTTCCATTTTACCACATTATACGCTATCTGTTGCCACCTTATCCACTCATTTAACCTATCCATATCCTGCTACAGATTCTTTGTATCCTCCTCACAGCTTACATCCACAAATAGATTTGTATTGTTAGCAAACTTGATTAAATAGGTAATAAACAGCTGAATCTTCTGGCACCCTACGAGTAACTGCCTACCACCCTACAACCTAGCCGTTTAGTCATAGAGCGATACAACACGGAAAAAGGCCATTCGGCCCATCGTGTCCGTGTCGGTCAAAGACAAACTACCCAACTATTCTGATCCCATTTCCCAGCAGTTGGCCCATAGCCTTGGCATCGCGAGTGCACATCTAAAGACTTGTTAAATGTTATGAGAGTCTCTGCCTCCATCACCCTGCCAGTTTGAAGTTTGTTTATTAGTGTCACAAGTCGGCTTACATTAACACTACAACGAAGTTACTGTGAAAATCCCCCAGTTGCCACATTCCGGCGCCTGTTCGGGTACACTGAGGGAGAATTTAGGCCCCTCTCAATCCCCTCATATCCTCAAAACCCCTCCCCTCAGGCCCCAATCCCCCCTTCCCCTCAGACCCCAAACCCCCCCTCACCTCAGACCCCCAACACCCCCTCCCCTCAGACCTCAACCCCCCCCCTCCCCTCAGATTCCCAAACCCACTCCCCTCAGACCCCCAACATCCCCTCCCCTCAGACCCCCAACCCCCCCACTCCCCTCAGACCCCCTCCCCTCAGACCCCCAAGCCCCCCACCCCTCAGATCCCCAACACCCCCTCCCCTCAGATCCCCAACGCCCCTCCCCTCAGACCCCCAATCCCACTCCCCTCAGACCCCGAAGCCACCCCTCCCCTCAGACCCCCAAGCCCCCCCTCCCCTCAGACCCACAACCCCCCCTCCCCTCAGATCCTCAACCCCCTCCTCCCCTCAGATCCCAAACCCCCCCCTCCCCTCAGATCCCCAACCCCCCCTCCCCTCAGATCCCAAACCCCCCTCCCCTCAGATCCCAAACCCCCCTCCCCTCAGACCTCAACCCCCCGCCCCTCAGATCCCAAACACCCCTCCCCTCAGACCTCAACCCCCCGCCCCTCAGATCCCCAACACCCCCTCCCCTCAGATCCCCAACCTCCCCTCCCCTCAGACCCCCAAGCCCCCCCTCCCTCAGTCCCCCAAGCCCCCCCTCCCCTCAGACCCCCCCTTCCCTCAGACCCCCAACACCCCTCCCCTCAGATCCCCAAACTCCCCTCCCCTCAGATCCCAAACCCCCCCTCCCCTCAGACCCCCAAGCCCCCCCTCCCCTCAGACCCCCAACCCCCCGCCCCTCAGATCTCCAACCCCCCTCCCCTCAGATCCCCAACCCCCCTCCCCTCAGACCCCCCAACCCCCGCCCCTCAGATCCCCAACCCCCCTCCCCTCAGATCCCCAACCCCCCTCCCCTCAGATCCCCAACGCCCCCTCCCCTCAGTCCCCCAACCCCCCCTCCCCTCAGATCCCCAACCCCCCCTCCCCTCAGACCCCCAACCCCCCCTCCCCAGTCCCCCAAACTCCCCTCCTCTCCCCTCAGACTCCCAACCCCCCTCCCCTCAGTCCCCCAAACCCCCTCCCCTCAGACCCCCAACCCCCCCTCCCCTCAGACCCCCAACCCCCCTCCCCTCAGACCCCCAACCCCCCCTCCCCTCAGACCCCCAACGCCCCCTCCCCTCCGATCCCCAACCCCCCTCCCCTCAGACCCCCAACCCCCCCTCCCCTCAGACCCCCAACCCCCCCTCCCCTCAGTCCCCCAACCCCCCCTCCCCTCCCCTCAGACCCCCAACCCCCCTCCCTTCAGACCCCCAACGCCCCCTCCCCTCAGACCCCCAACCCCCCCTCCCCCAGACCCCCAACCCCCCCTCCCCTCAGACCCCCAACCCCCCCTCCCCTCAGATCCCCAACCCCCCTCCCCTCAGACCCCCAACCCCCCTCCCCTCAGACCCCCAACCCCCCTCCCCTCAGTCCCCCAACCCCCCTCCCCTCAGATCCCCCAACCCCCCTCCCCTCAGATCCCCAACACCCCCTCCCCTCAGATCCCCAAGCCCCCCCTCCCTCAATCCCCCAAGCCCCCCCTCCCCTCAGACCCCCCCTCCCCTCAGACACCCAACACCCCTCCCCTCAGATCCCCAAACTCCCCTCCCCTCAGATCCCAAACCCCCCCTCCCCTCAGACCCCCAAGCCCCACCTCCCCTCAGACCCCCAACCCCCCGCCCCTCAGATCCCCAACCCCCCTCCCCTCAGACCCCCAACCCCCGCCCCTCAGATCCCCAACCCCCCTCCCCTCAGATCCCCAACCCCCCTCCCCTCAGATCCCCAACGCCCCCTCCCCTCAGTCCCCCAACCCCCCCTCCCCTCAGATCCCCAACCCCCCCTCCCCTCAGACCCCCAACCCCCCCTCCCCTCAGACCCCCAACCCCCCCTCCCCAGTCCCCCAAACCCCCCTCCTCTCCCCTCAGACCCCCAACCCCCCTCCCCTCAGTCCCCCAACCCCCCTTCCCTCAGACCCCCAACCCCCCCTCCCCTCAGACCCCCAACCACCCCTCCCCTCAGACCCCCAACCCCCCCTGCCCTCAGACCCCCAACGCCCCCTCCCCTCCGATCCCCAACCCCCCTCCCCTCAGACCCCCAACCCCCCCTCCCCTCAGTCCCCCAACCCCCCCTCCCCTCCCCTCAGACCCCCAACCCCCCTCCCCTCAGACCCCCAAACCCCCCTCCCCTCAGACCCCCAACCCCCCCTCCCCCAGACCCCCAACCCCCCCTCCCCTCAGATCCCCAACCCCCCTCCCCTCAGACCCCCAACCCCCCTCCCCTCAGTCCCCCAACCCCCCTCCCCTCAGATCCCCCAACCCCCCTCCCCTCAGATCCCCCAACCCCCCTCCCCTCAGATCCCCAACCCCCCCCAATCACCCAACCCCCCTCCCCTCAGACCCCCAACCCCCCTCCCCTCAGATCCCCAACCCCCCTCCCCTCAGACCCCCAAGCCCCCCTCCCCTCAGATCCCCAACCCCCCTCCCCTCAGACCCCCAAGCCCCCCTCCCCTCAGATCCCCAACCCCCCTCCCCTCAGACCCCCAAGCCCCCCTCCCCTCAGTCCCCCAACCCCCTCCCTTCAGTCCCCCAACCCCCCTCCCCTCAGTCCCCCAACCCCCCTCCCCTCAGTCCCCCAACCCCTCCCTCCCCTCCCCTCAGATCCCCAGCCCCCCCTCCCCTCAGATCCCCAACCCCCCTCCCCTCAGATCCCCAACCACCCCTCCCCTCAGATCCCCAACCCCACCTCCCCTCAAATCCCCAACCCCCCCTCCCCTCCCCTCAGATCCCCAACCCCCCCTCCCCACCCCTCAGATCCCCAACCCCCCCTCCCCTCCCCTCAGATCCCCAACCCCCCCTCCCCTCCCCTCAGATCCCCAACCCCCCCTCCCCTCCCCTCAGATCCCCAACCCCCCCTCCCCTCCCCTCAGATCCCCAACCCCCCCTCCCCTCCCCTCAGATCCCCAACCCCCCCTCCCCTCCCCTCAGATCCCCAACCCCCCCTCCCCTCCCCTCAGATCCCCAACCCCCCCTCCCCTCAGATCCCCAACCCCCCCTCCCCTCCCCTCAGATCCCCAACGCCCCCCCCTCCCCTCAGTTCCCCCCCCCCTCCCCTCAGTTCCCCCCCCCTCTCCTCAGTCTCCCAACCCCCCCCCTCCCCTCAGATCCCCAACCCCCCCCCTCCCCTCAGATCCCCAACCCCCCCTCCCCTCCCCTCAGATCCCCAACCCCCCCTCCCCTCAGATCCCCAACCCCCCCTCCCCTCAGATCCCCAACCCCCCCTCCCCTCCCCTCAGATCCCCAACCCCCCCTCCCCTCCCCTCAGATCCCCACCCCCCCTCCCCTCCCCTCAGATCCCCACCCCCCCCCCCTCCCCTCAGATCCCCACCCCCCCTCCCCTCAGATCCCCACCCCCCCTCCCCTCCCCTCAGATCCCCACCCCCCCTCCCCTCCCCTCAGATCCCCACCCCCCTCCCCTCCCCTCAGATCCCCAACGCCCCCTCCCCTCAGATCCCCAACCCCCCCTCCCCTCAGATCCCCAACCCCCCCTCCCCTCAGATCCCCAACGCCCCCCCCTCCCCTCAGTTCCTCCCCCTCTCCTCAGTCTCCCAACCCCCCCCCTCCCCTCAGATCCCCAACCCCCCCCTCCCCTCAGATCCCCAACCCCCCCCTCCCCTCAGATCCCCAGTCCCCCCTCCCCTCAGATCCCCAACGCCCCCCCCTCCCCTCAGTTCCCCCCCCCCCCCCCTCTCCTCAGTCTCCCAACCCCCCTTCCCCTCAGGTCCCAATTTTTCACCTTTTTCCTGATCTTGCTCCGGATGTTTCTGTTTTTCGATGACGTCAGCTCGGCTGCACTATTGTGTCACTTCTCCTTCCGGTGCGCTGACCCGGATACGACCTCATGTGACAGGCAGTGTGCCCTAGGGGGCCAAAGCGGGTGTCCGCCATCTTTAATACTGGCAGTGCTCTCAGTGGAAATCCTGAGTGTGTGGCTGCAGTAATGTCTTTCAGCCCTGTTAAATTAGTCAAGTTTCCCGATTAAATGCCTTCTTCTCTATCCTGGGAACGTTACATTTGTTTCTCCAATGACCCCAGTTAGGTTTCCAATGTCATGGACTCCCTCGACTCAACCCAACCTCCAACCCCATCGCGTAACCTGACCCAAATCCAACCCCTAACCCGCTCCAACCCAACCCTAACCTAAGTGCAAGGCATCACAGGGGGCAATAAGGGTTGGACGTGAGCCGAAAGAAAAGTGGCAGAGCACGAAGGAAAAGGGACATGTCCTCTCTCTGTCCGACTCCAAAAACCTAACCTACTGTAACCTGACCCAAATCTCAACCGCCAATTTCCAACCCTTAACTCGATCCAACTTCAAACCTCACCCTGTAACCTGACTCCAACCCACCCTCCACCTCCAACCCCGAACCCAATCCCAACCCACCCTCAACTGCCAATTTCCAACCCTTAACCCGATCCCAACCCCAGACCCCTAATCTCATCCTGTAAACTGACCTGAACCCAATCCCTAACCTAACTCCAACCACCCTCAACCTCCAACCCTAACCTCATCCCAACTCAGCCCCAAACCCAACCTCCGACCCCGAATCTGACCCCAGTCCCACCTCAATCATCAACCCCCCCTGAAGCCGACACCCCCCTCCTCTCCCCCCAACGCTGTCTTCAGCTGAAATTTGATTTAATCCCAACTACAACCCAGCACCAGCCATCAGCCCAATCGAATTTAATTCTGCCAATCTCAACACAGATGCAAACGAAACCAATTTGTTTCATAGAATCCTGACAGTGCAGGAGGCCGCCACTTGGACCAACGAGTCTCCACCGACTGCAATCCCACCCAGGCCCCATCCCCGTAACCCCACTTATTTACCCTGCTAGTCTCCCTGACACTAAAGAGCAATTTAGCATGGCCAATCAACCTAACCTGCACATCTTTGGAATGTGGGAGGAAACCAGAGCACTCCAAGGACAGCAGACACAGGGAGAACGTGCAAACTCCACACAGGCAGTGAGCTGAGGCCAGAATGGAACCCGGGTCCTGGCACTGTGAAGCAGCAGTGCTAACCATTGTGCCACCATACTGCCCCATCACAATAATTTCAGCTAATCCTGGTCAAGGAGCGGCAGAGGGGAAAAACAAATGGGTGTGGGTGAAACATTGAGACAGGTGGAATGGGATTACGGGTTGATCAATGGAGAGAGACCAGAGCGACTGAAACCTCTTAACTTCATTGAAAAAAATGTTAAACACCAAAACCCAAGTTGCAAAAGGTCTTTATTCAAACACAAGCAATCTATCGAGATGAAAGTTGCACGGAAGCCATTTGAGTAGAAACCTTTAACCATGTCATATCACTATATGGGCAGCCATGTTGGATTGATTCACTTCCAATAAATTTGACAATAATTTGATGATACGGTGTCTGAATTGTAACAGAACTCTAGAATAAGTCATGAGGACTTCCATGATTTTGAGTGGGGGACAACGTTATTCATGTTGGATTACTCTATGGTTATGATGGGGGGGGGGGGTTGTTGTAAATCACATTTCCACACGAACCTGGACAACATCACAGCGCATGCAAAGCTCCTACATGCTTCATCACTAAAATTACTAATCGTCCTTCTTATAAAATTAAAATAATCGAGGTTTTTAGAAATCACAGGTATTGCAGGGGTTTAGCAAACATGATTACCACTTTCCTCTGTCATTCACCACAGTCTTTCCATAGGCAATAAACTGGTTTTCAATCGAACAGAATGTGTCTTCAGATCTAAGGCACGAATCTCACACACACACACTCGCAGACACACTGTGCTCCATGCAGGAATCTGAGACGTCCGGAACCCTGAGCTATTCTGATGGATTTTCGACTCGAGTTTCTCACAGCTCCAACTCAACCTTCACTTCCAGTTGACTGGCGTAACGGATCAGGAGAGGGTGAACCTCCTGCTCCAGGAATCTGGTGACCTTTCAGGAGAAAAAAAAATCATCAAATATAATTAATGCCAATACGATCAATAAAATGAAAGCAAAATACTGGGAGATACTGGAAGCACGAAATAAAAACACAAAGTGCTGGAAATACTCAGGTCAGCTTCTTCAGAACTGAAGGATAATATTCAAAAACGTTAATTCTGTTTCTCACTCCACAGATGTCGCCAGATCTGCTGAGTGCTTCCAGTACTTTGTTTATATTCCGATATTAGCACTGCTGCCTCACAGTGCCAGGGACCCAGGTTCAATCCCGGCTCGGGTCACTGTCTGTGCGGAGTCTGCACGTTCTTCACGTGTCTGCGTGGGTTTCCTCCGGGTGCTCCGGTTTCCTCCCACAGTCTGAAAGATGTGCTGGTTAGGGTGCATTGACCATGCTATGTTCTCCCTCAGTGTACCCGAACAGGCGCCGGAGTGTGGCGACCAGGGGATTTTCACAGTAACTTCATTGCAGTGTTAATGTAAGCCTACTTGTGACACTAATAAACTTTAAACAATATTTATCGGGGAGGTGATAGCCTAGTGGTATTATCGCTAATGTTCTGAGGACTCGGGTTCGAATCCCACCACGGCAGATGGTGGAATTGAATTCAATAAAAAATATCTGGAATTAAGAATCTACAGATGACCATGAAACCTTTGCCGATTGTTGGAAAAACCCATCTGGTTCACTAATGTCCTTTAGGGAAGGAAATCTGCCGTCCTTACCTGGTCTGGCCTACATGTGACTCCAGAGTCACAGCAATGTGTTTGACTCAACTGTCCTCGGGCAACTAGGGATGGGCAATAAATGTTGGCCAGTCAGTGACCTGTGTGCCACGAATGAATTTTTAAAAATGTTCAAATATTCGCACGAAGAAATAAGTCTCACCACCTTCCCAGCGTCTTAAGCATTAAGGGGTGGCCAGGGTGGAGGTGGGACTGGGGATGTTGGATAACTCCAGCTAGAGGAACACCACAGAAAGTTCCAGCACAAGGAAAAGGCTGAATATCTCAGTTGTGAAAAGGTGCCAACTGCATTGGGGGGACATAGGGCACCGGGCAGTGACAATCGGTGGCATGAATTAGTCAGCAGTGATGGTTCCGAGCTTGGTGCACTCCCTTCCCCCCCATATTTTCATACCCTGCCCTCACCTGCTGTGGGGCGCGGCCGATGAAGGACGTGGGGTTGAGCAGTGCCTCCAGCTGCCCGTGGATTGGGTTGAAGTAAGGGTCGCCTCGAACTCGGCTGATCAGGTCGTTGTCACCTCCCTCCTGTTTGACCACTGCAGCTGCTTGCTGGGACAGGACACGGATTCGCTCGTGGCAATCCTGTAGAAGGCAGGAAGGAAATAAAAGCAGGTCAGGAGAGCTACAGCGAGAGACGCACTCGAAACGGTGGGGACGGGAAGACAGCAGAGTCTCAAATGTTAAATCTCGACACATCACCCATGTCACTGCAGGCCCCCCAGGCACCAGAACTCGACTTGGCATTAAACATCCAAAGCAGCTTCAATCTTGTTCACGAAGCATCCCCCTCAGATCCCAAACCTAACAGTATTAACTAGACAAGCAGCTTATGCTAAAACTACTAAACATTCCTGTTGTAAAATTAAAATTATAGAGAAATACTAATCGTTATATTTTAAAGATAAGTCTTTCATTCTTAACCTTTTGATGAGAATATAAAACTGTCCTTTGTGTCAGACGAAGTGCACAATTGCCTCTGAATTGAAACTGGCACAACCCATTGTCACAACCTCCCAACTCTAGACAGAGAGAGGCCAGTTTTACAGTCCCCTCCCCTCCTGCCCCCCAAGACAAGTGGTGCAACCCATTTTACAGTCCCCCCAGACAAGGGGGTGCAACCCATTTTACAGTCCCCTCAGACAAGGGGGTGCAACCCATTTTACAGTCCCCCCAGACAAGGGGGTGCAACCCATTTTACTGCCCGCTCCCTCCCGCCACCAATTCTGCCTCTCCAGCCCAGGCACAGGGGAACACTGACCTGTCTATTTTCGCCAGCTTTCACCATTGCCATGATGATGTTCTCCGTTGCCATGAATGGAAGCTCATGGCGAATGTGCCGCTCAATCACCTAGAACAGAGAGCGGCAGAGCAGTGAGTGTGCGGGAGCCGAGGGGGAAGGGCTGGCAGCAACAACGGGCAAGGGCAGGTGGAGAAATCGGGGAGCTCGCTCACTAATTCAAACAGCTTCGGCCACTCTGTCCCCAGCCTCTACCCCACAATCACATACAGAGATACCCTGTAACCCCCATTCTCTCTGCCACGTGGTATCCTAGTCATGGAGATGCTGCATAATTGTGGTGGCTCATTCCCAGCTTTGCTATCTGTTATTGTGGGATTCGAAACCGGTTCTCCAGAACATTAGCTGACATTTTGGATTAGTAGTCTTGTGATAATACCACTAGGCCATCGCCTCCCGGCCGTGAAAGATTCCAGATCTGGTGCAAACTGCAACTTAGTATCAGAAATTTCTATCCCGATACTGTTTGGATTTGGTCCCTTCAGGTTTGGATAGCTTGGGCTTGTACTGGCTGGAGTTCAGAAAAATGGTGCGGTGGGGAGGGATCTGATCGAGCTTTATAAAATGCTAAAGGGGATTGATAAGATGGATGTTGAACAGATGTTCCCCCTTGTGGGACAGTTTGGAACAAGAGGTCATTGATATAGAGTGAGAGGAGGTAGGTTCAAAGCTGAGATGAGGAGACACTACTACTCTGAGGGTTGTGAATCTGTGGAACTCGCTGCCCCAGAGTGCAGTGGAAGCAGATACCAATCAACTGATTCAAGAATCAGTTCAAGAATCAATCAACTAATGCATGAGCAGGGGCGGCACGGTGGCAAGCACTGCTGCCTCACAGCGCCAAGGACCTGGGTTCGATTCTGGCCTCGGGTAACTGTGTGGAGCTTGCACATTCTCCCCATGTCTGCGTGGGATTCCTCCGGGTGCTCCAGTTTCCTCCCACAGTCCAAAGGTGTGCGGGTTAGGTGGATTGGTCATGCTAAATTGCCCCTTAGTGTCAGGGGGACCAGCTAGGGTAAATGCATGGGGTTGTGGGGATAGGGCCTGGGTGGGATTGTGGTCGGTGCAGACTCGATGGGATGAATGGCCTCCTTCTGCACTCTATGATTCTATGAGAGAGATCGATGTGTTTCTGATGAAATGCTGGATATAGGGCGATGGGGAGCAGGCAGGAAAGTGGAGTTGAGACCAGGATATCAGTCATGATCATGTTGAATGGCAGAGCGGGTTCAAAGGGCTGAATTGCCGACTCCTGCTCCTAATTCCTACGGCTGCTCTCACCCCAATCTCAGCTCTGTGAATACATCAGGAGAATCAGCCGCAGCACCTGAACATCTTCACAGCAGACACAACAATCCTACCTTTGGGTAAATGACCAGCCCCTCGGTGATGTTCTGGAGAGTGCTCAGGATAATATCTGCGGTCAGGAACGACTCTGCTAAACAGATACGCCTGGAGAGAAGGAGCGAGAGAGAGGGGGCGAGCAGCAGGGGGGTGGGGGGCGGGGCGGGAAGAGTGTGGATGTGTTGGGGCAGGGGGTGCAGGCAAGTGCATGAGCAGCAGAGAGAGAGAGACAAGCCAGAAGAGGTGAAGTGAAGCAGAGTGGGAGAGCGAGGAAGAGAGAAAACACAATGATTAACAGGCGTCCTGACAATGTCCAGATGTGTTCAGTATCACACTGACTTCAATGTCCTAAGGAAGTCTCTAAGATGTGGATGCAATCTGGATGCAGCACTGCTGCCTCAGCGCCAGGGACCCGGGTTCGATTCCTAGCTTGGGTCAAAATCTGTGTGGAGTCTACACGTTCTCCCCGTGTCTGCGTGGGCTTCCTCCCAATGCTCCGGTTAGATGAATTGGCCAACGTGCTGGTTAGATGAATTGGCCATTCTAAATTCTCCCTCCATGTACCCGAACGGGCGCCGGAGTGTGGCGACTAGGGGATTTTCATTGCAGTGTTAATATAAGCCATACTTGTGACTAATAAATAAACTTCCAACTTTTAAAACAATCCCAGCCCAGGCTTATGGCGAGAGTTTCCCCTCGCTGCTGCAGTGTGTGTTCTGACTCTCCATCCAACTCCGTAAGACAGAGTCAAAGATGAAACTGTGGTTTTGGGACATCTCAGCATCCGGCTGGAGCTGGAAACTGTCACCCCAGGGGCCCTTCCTCACCACCTGAGCCCTCGTGCGGCATCACCATACCACACGTACCACCCAGACCAAACACACAACACCAGACAGTGACAAAGATCAGTGAACGTGGTAAAGAGCAGGAAGATGAATCTGCGAACGGTCCCAGCCACTCAGTTACCCCGAGGGGAGACAGATCTACCCGTCTCCCGGGGGAGGGAAAGACTGACACCTCTCCTCCTCCAGTCCCATGGTTGGGGTGTTTATTGGTGAAGTGATCTGCTCCGAGGTCGCGGTGAGGTTACCTGTTGGCGCTATCGTCCAGTGTTCGTTCAAACCACTGCACAGCTGCTGTCTGCAGTGGGTCCATGACCAGCACCATGAGATGTCGAGCCAGGCTGCAGCAACGCTCGCTGCGCATTGGATTCCTCTTATAGGGCATGGCACTGGATCCTGCAAACAAGAGTGACAGCCTGTGAACAGACACCCTCACACTGACACTCCCAAATGGCACTGCCCGACTGCCCCTCACTAACCAACAGCATCCCCCAACCCACCACCCCCAGACTGATGGACTGCACCCCAACCCACAGACTGACCGTCTGCTTCCTCAACACCCCCCCCCTTTCCCAAACTGACTGCCTCCCCACAACTCACTGACTGCCCCTCCATCTCCATGACGACTGCCCCCGCCCTTGGCACTGACCAGCTTACCCACCATCATTACCCCACCTGGCTCCTCCAGTGAGGCAAAGGGATAAGGAATGGACTGATTGGACAGGTGAGATTTCTTTTTATTTCCCTCCCCTGTTTAGGGCGGGGCAGATCGAACGAGTCAGTGCCCAGGGGTGTGGGGATGGGGAAATGTAACGAGAAGAGTCGTTACTTTGATCAGCTGGACCCTGACCCCCTGTGTCCACACAGGTACTGTGGAAATCCTGGCCACTTTCCCACCAACGTTGAGAATTACAGCTCAGGAGGCTGGGATTAGAACCTGGGCCCTCCTGCTGAGAGTCTGAACTCCCCCAGGGCTGAGGTTGGGGGAGTTCGCAGTTCACACTGAGCCCCCAGTCATGGCGGGCTGGAGGCCTGGCCTAGAATTTCCAAAAGAATCAGAGCAGCAAAGCTGAAGACCACCGTGTCCACTCGCTAACCCCGAGCTTTCTGCTGTTCCGGGAGGGTCACAGCGTCAGTTTTACCGGTGCACACAGCCCGTTACAACAAACACACCCCCCCCCCCTCCCCCAAAACTGCCCTCTCCTGAGGGGGGCAGGAATTACCCCTCCCCTGTAAGGTCATGTCTCCCCACTCTAACCCTCCCGCTCCTCCCTACATTACTCACCAATCTGGTCTTTCTCAAAGGGTTCCTCGATCTCTTTCAGATTTGCCAGAAGACGGATATCGGTGCAGATCTGAGAGAGAGAGAGACACAGTCAGATTTCCCGTCACACTTCCGTGCTCGATGACGCTTACACCGCACAGCCTGACCTGCCAGCCCTTCCCTTCTGCAAACCAGTCCGGCTGCGGAAGATGCCCTGGGACAGCTCTGCTCCCACCTGCCCGGATGATTCTGGGCACAAACCAGCACGTGAAACAGGAGACATCTCTGCGGTGGTTGAATCAGGTTCCAGGGTGTACAGGGGCCAACAAGACACACACTTCCCACATCATCCAAAATACTCCAGCAACACTCTCACACTCTCCCTGAAAGCATAACTTATACTGTTCACTCCTCAGGAATTGCTTACTGTCAATGATCATTGAGCATGCACAGTTCTGACCTTGTGGACCGTGGCTCCAAGGCTTGAGAGCACGGCCAGTGAGTCGATGTCCACTTTCCGACTGTACGTCTGTCCAGTCACCAGATAGGTCCTGAGGGCAAAAGATATAAAACATCTGAACTCAACACTCAGGAAAGGCAGGGGAGGATGTAAATGGTGGACAGGAGTAGGCCATTCGACCAGAGTCTGCTCCACCAGTCAAGTAGATCATGGCTGATCTATCTAGATTGATAGAATCCCTACAGGGCGGCATGGTCTCACTAACTGTCCTGGTTGGAGACAATACACATCTCTTTAACCTGTGCTTAACCCTCTCTCCACTCACATTGTCTGCATCTGAAAAGACTTCATTACCTGTAAAGACTCGCATTCCAACCGTTATCTTGTAAACTGAACTGTGTCTATATATGCTCTGTTTGTGAACCCAATCCTCCATTCACCTGATGAAGGGGCAGCGCTCCGAAAGCTCGTGATTGCAAATAAACCTGTTGGACATTAACCTGGTGTTGAGAGATTTCTTACTGTGCCTTCCCCAGTCCAACGCCAGCATCTCCACATCAGTGTTTATGTAAGCCTACTTGTGACACTAATATAAGGTTTTAACTTTTATTTAAGTTGATCTTTCTCTACACGCTAGCTATGGCTGTAACACTACATTCTGCACTCCCTCCTTTCCTTCTCTATGAACGGTATGCTTTGTCTGCAAAGCGCGCAAGAAACAATACTTTTCACTGTATGCTAATACACGTGACAATAATAAATCAAATCAACATACCGTTTGTCTGCCACAGCTACATGTTAGCTTTCACTGACTCATGAATAAAGACACTCAGGTGCCTTTCAGCAGAGACTGCTATACCCTCAACTGGACTCTCTGATATCACATGGTGGGGGAAAGAGGGGTCTGGGAGACACGTGGACTCCAATCACATGGAGACACTGAGCACTCTCGGATTATAGCTGAAGTAAAAGGTAAAGTCACCCAAGTGACCATGGTGCTTTTTAACCCGAGGATCACTACACCTCAGGCGAGGGGCATGGTAGAGAAGGTGGGGCCTTCACGGATAACCTCAGCCGGTGCGGGAATTGAACCCGCGCTGTCAGCTTCGCTCCGCCTCACGAACCAGCCGTGCAGCCAACTGAGCTACACCGACCCTGGGATTATCACTCACTGTTTGAATCCTGCCATCTCGGTCACCAAGCGATCGAGCTCCTCGACCTGAAAGAAACACAAAGCATGAGGACAGCGTGGGAGAGGGTGAGGAAATGTAAAGAGCAGGAAGGAGAGAAGGGGGAGAGAAAGAGCAATAGACACAAAGGATAGAGAGTGAGAGAAAGAGAGCGCAGAGCTGAACCGAGTCTGTGTATTAATTAGAAGGTGACTGGACAGTGGGGAGGGTGGCGCAGTGGTTAGCACTGCTGCTCCACAGCTCCAGGGACCCGGGTTCGATTCCCGGCTTGGGTCACTGTCTGTGTGGAGTTTGCACATTCTCCTCGCGTCTGCGTGGGTTTCCTCCGGGTGCTCCGGTTTCCTCCCACAGTCCAAAGATTGGACTGTTAGCTTGATTAGTCATGCTAAAAATTGCCCCTTAGTGTCCTGAGATGCGTAGGTTAGGGGGGTTAGCGGGTAAATATGTAGGGATATGGGGTAGGGCTTGGGTGGGATTGTGGTCAGTGCAGACTGTGGAGTTTGCACATTCTCCCCGTGTCTGCGTGGGTTTCCTCCCACAGTCCGAAAGACGTGCATTCTCCCTCAGTGTTACCCGAACAGGGGCCGGAGTGTGGCGACTTGGGGATTTTCACAGTAACTTCATTGCAGTGTTAATGTAAGCCTATTGGTGACCAATAAACTTTACAGATTCATAGAGCTGTTAAAAAACAAACATAATTTCCACAGAAATAGAATTGAAAAGTGAAGAAATTAGTGATTAGATCAAGTCTCAGGCAGAGTGACAGCTGGGAGGGGGGAACTCACTGAAGGATTTTGGTTAGTAATGGCTGCGAGGAGTGTGCAGGTCACTATCTCCCATTCTCGGAGTCGCTAACGTCCCTCACCTTGCTGTGGTCTCCCTCGAAGAGCTGGAGGAAACTGGCCTGAGTTCCTGTTGTTCCCTTCACTCCACGGAATCGAAGTTCATTCCGGGCACGTTCCAGGTTTCTCAGGTCCATACACAGATCCTGGAGCCAGAGACAGCAACGCTTCCCAACGGTCGTCAACTGGGCCGGCCTAGTCAAACACAGCACAGAATCCACTGAATGAGCCAATCGCAGCACACAACCCACTGAACGAGCCAATCCCAGCACAGAACCCACTGAACGGGCCAATCCCAGCACAGAACCCACTGAACAGGCCAAACACAGCACAGAACCCACCGAACGAGCTACTCCCAGCGCGCAACCCACCAAACGAGCCAATCCCAGCACAGAACCCACCGGACAGGCCGATCCCAGCACAGAACCCACCGGACGGGCCGATCCCAGCACAGAACCCACCGAACGGGCCGATCCCAGCACAGAACCCACCGAACGGGCCGATCCCAGCACAGAACCCACCGAACGGGCCGATCCCAGCACAGAACCCACCGAACGGGCCGATCCCAGCACAGAACCCACCGAACGGGCCAATCCCAGCACAGAATCCACTGAACGGGCCGATCCCAGCACAGAACCCACTGAACGGGCCAATCCCAGCACAGAACCCACCGAACGGGCCAATCCCAGCACAGAACCCACTGAACAGGCCAATCCCAGCACAGAACCCACTGAACGGGCCAATCCCAGCACAGAACCCACTGAACTGGCCAATCCCAGCACAGAACCCACTGAACTGGCCAATCCCAGCACAGAACCCACTGAACTGGCCAATCCCAGCACAGAACCCACTGAACGGGCCAATCCCAGCACAGAACCCACTGAACGGGCCAATCCCAGCGCAGAACCCACTGAACGGGCCAATCCCAGCGCAGAACCCACTGAATGAGCCAATTACAGCGCAGAACCCACTGAATGAGCCAATCACAGCGCAGAACCCACTGAATGAGCCAATCACAGCGCAGAACCCACTGAATGAGCCAATCGTAGCACAGAACCCACTGAATGAGCCAATCATGGCGCAGAACCCACTGAATGAGCCAATTGCAGCACAGAACCCACTGAACGGGCCAATCGCAGGGCAGAACCCACTGAATGAGCAAATCACAGTGCAGAACCCACTCCGCAACCAACACAGTTGCACTCAAACCAATTACAGCACAGCCCAAACTGCCAAATTGCAATGTGTAAAAATGTTCCACCGCAGAGAAATAATCCAGAAATGGAGGCCAGGGTATGATGGTGGTGATCAAAGTTTGGGCAAAGAGCTGGGTTTTATCCGGAGGACAGGAAGGAATAAAAGGATCCAGGAAGAAAATTCCGGAACACTGGGTTAGGGCAATTAAAGATGCAGCTGCCAATAGTGGCAGAATGGGAGGGGAGGATACACAAGGGGCCGGAATTGGAGAGACAAAGTTTGGACTGAGGGGTGGGGGTATTGTTGCTGTAGGTCAGAGAGAGAGAGAGGGAGGGGGACGAGGTCACAGGAGGGTTCAAACACAAGGATGAAAATTTGACAAAGTGTGACCAGACCGAGAGTGAATGGAGGTGACTGGTGAATGGGACTTGGTACGAGCTAGGATAGGGGCAGAAGAATTTTGGATCTTCTTCACTCTTTCATGGGATATGGACATCACTGGTAAGGCCAGCATCAGTTGCCCATCCTTAATTGCCCTTGAACTGAGTGACCTGCTGGGCCATTTCATAGAATCCCACAGTGCAGAAGGAGGCCATTCGGCCCATTGAGTCTGCACCGACCACAATCCCAAACAAGCCCTATCCCCACAACTCCATGCATTTACCCTAGTTAGTCCCCCTGACACGAAGGGATAATTTACCATGGCCAATCCACCTAACCCGCACATCTTTGGAGTGTGGGAGGAAACTGGAGCACCCGGAGGAAACCCACGCAGACATGGGGAGAACGTGCAGACACTGCACAGACAATGACCCAAGCCGGAAATCGAACCCGGGTCCCTGGCGCTGTGAGACAGCAGTGCTAACCACTGTGCCACCATGCCGCTCCGGAGGGCAGTTGAAAGTCAACCACTTGGTGTGGCTCTGGAGTTACATGTAGGCCAGACCAGGTAAGGACAGCAGATTTCCTTCCCTAAAGGACATGAGTGAACCAGATGGGTTTTTATGACAATTGACATAATTTCATCAGCATCATTACTTAGAATAGGGTAAGACTTTGGGGCCACAGATACTGAAATGGGCAGTCAACTAGTCAGAAGAAATTTTAAGATGGTTTATTAAGAAACAACAGTTCACTTGCGATCCATTAACTAATAAGACAGAAAACATATACTATCCAGGGGGATTAGCAGGGTAAATACATGGGGTTATGGGGATAGGGCCTGGGTGAGATTGTTACCAGTGCAGACTTGATGGGCCAAATGGTCTCCTTCTGCACTATAGGGATTCTATGATGCAGTCGTAACAGCAGTTCTCTGATCCCGGAGGAGAAATGGACGGTGGCCAGAGTGCATTGGTCTTTTCTTCCGCCTCGTCTATCCTGGGAAAGGCAGCTGCCAGTGAGCACTGCAATCTCACCACCCCTCACCAGAATACACCGGGTGGCATGTGGCACAGTGGTTAGCACTGCTGCCACACAGCGCCAGGGACCCAGGTTCGATTCCCGGCTTGGGTCACTGTCTGTGCGGAGTTTGCACGGTCTCCCCTTGTCTGCGTGGGGTTCTTCCGGGTGCTCTGGTTTCCTCCCACAGAAACGCAGAATCTATACAGTGCAGAAGGAGGCCATTCAGCCCATCGAGTCTGTACTGATCACAATCCCACCCAGGCCCTATCCCAACAACCCCATGCATTTACCCTGACACTAAGGGGCAATTTAGCATGATCAATCCACCTAACCCGCACATCTTTGGAGTGTGGGAGGAAACCTGAGCACCCAGAGGAAACCCACGCAGACATGGGGAGAACGTGCAAACTCCACACGGACAGTGACCCAAGCCAGGAATCGAACCCGGGTCCCTGGCGCTGAGAGACAGCAGTGCTAATCACTGTGCTACCATGCCGACTAACCAGTACAGTCTAAAAGACGGGCTGATTAGGTGCATTGGCCATGCTAAATTCTCCCTCAGTGTACCCAAACAGGCAACTAGGGGATTTTCACAGTAACTTCATTGCAGTGTGAATGTAAGCCTTACTTGTGACACTAATAAATGAACTTTATTACACACACTTTAATATACAGACCCCCTTTTTGGGGGCTGGTAGCTTACCCAGTATCAATCATCTATCTAACTATTCAGACCAGCAGATACAGGACAGGGTACTTTGGATGTCAGGATGGTTACCTACCTCCCCTGTTCGTCACCATACTCGAGGTCAGATTTGTAGTTTAGATTCTGCTGAGGGTCACGGCCTGGTCCTTTCTAAACAATTACATTGATAAGGGGGCCCACGGCGCTATCCTACCAGCTAAGGAATTTCAACACAGCAGCCTGAACGAAGACCGTTCAGAGGTTAAAAGTGTTTAGAAAACCTCTCTCCAGACAAAGAATTAAAGCTGCTTAGCAAATCCTACAAAGGTTCCATATTATGCCGGGAATACCCGTTTATGCACGACCCCAATTTCAGCTCACAAACAGTCTGGTGCAGCCCAAGGTGGTGGCTGACAAGGTTAAAGAGGACTAGCATCGAGAATAACTGAAGACGTGCAGGTTAGGTGGCAAGTGTATTACGGGAATAGGGTGGGCCTGGGTAAGATGATGCTCTTTTGGAGAACTGGTGTAGGCTCAATGGGCCAAATGGCCTCCTCCCGCACTGCAGAGATTCTATTCTCCTCTAATAAGGAGCTTGCAGCAGATTAACGGCGATGGATTTGATCGGTACAACATTTAACTCAAATAAATCGGAGTCCATTCGAGGTTGCAGCAGAGCGAGGAGATGGCCAGAGGTGGTGGCTCTACAGGGGCTGCACAATAGAGGGGGTGCGTGCAGATAGCGGAGGTATGGCTCATAGAAGACCAACTCAAAGGGTGGGGGCAGCAGGTCCTTTGCTCTGAGCATGTGTGAAAGAAATGGAAGACTATCTAAATCATAAGAGGGAGATTATCAATGATGGGAGGAGATTCAAGTTGTCTGGGAAACGTGTGTGTGTGGGGGTGGGAGGTCCTTTGGAAAATGCCACTTACTGGTAGTGGGTGAAGCCGAGTGTCGGCAGGTCAGCGTGTTTCTGAGCAAAGTCCGCCAGGCGGCTGATGACTCGGGCCAACTGCAGCGGAGGAAACGAGAGAGAGTCGGGTGTCAAAGCAACTCGCACGCATCAACTGAGCAAACTGCAGCTATCAGCACACAAACAACCTCACCTTGGGCAGCAAGATGTCAAAACCATCACGGAGAACAATCAAATCCTGTGTGTGGGGGGGAAGGAGAAACAGTTAGTCCAGAAGAGATACGAGGATAAGAGGAGGGCTGGAGGGACCGGGATAGGGATTCAGCAGACAGTACATCAACCACAACATAAACTGGGTGGTTGCAGGATCACCCAGGCGTTGCCTTTTAGGATGAGTGGATGTTGGTCACCTCCACTCGCACACCAGAAGGATTAAGGCAGTTGCTATTTCAAGCTAATTAGCTTGAAATTACCTTCAGCGAGTCACAACCGAGATTTGCCAGGGAGATCAGATTAGATCTAAATTCTGTTCCCCTTTGCTCAACAAGAACCAGGTTCAAATCCAGACCAAACACTGACAAGAAATTTACTTCTGCCAACAGGAAGGGTCTGTGCAAAGGGAGTTTTAACTCTATCCAATAGCAGCCACAGAACCACCAACACGCGCAAGAATATCTGAAATATCAAAGAACAAAGAAATGTACAGCACAGGGACAGGCCCTTCGGCCCTCTGAGCCCGTGCTGATTATGATGCCCTAAGCTAAAAAAAACCATCTTCTGCCTTACTCGGTCCTTATCCCTCTATTCATGGACCCATCCAGATGCCTCTTAAATGTTGCTAATGTGCCTGCTTCCACCACCTCTTCTGGCAGCGCGTTCCAGGCACCCACCACTCTCTGCGTGAAAAAATTCCCCCGCACATCTCCCATAAACCTTCCCCCTCTCACGTTGAACCTGTGCTCCCTTGTATAGAATCATAGAATCCTACAGTGCAGAAGGAGCCATACAGAGATACAGAGTAAAGCTCCCTCTACACTGTCCCCAACAAACACTCCCACGAGAGGTACAGCATGGGGTTCGATACAGAGTAAAACTCCCTCTACACTGTCCCCATCAAACACTCCCAGGGCAGGTACAGCACGGGGTTCGATACAGAGTAAAACTCCCTCTACACTGTCCCCATCAAACACTCCCAGGGCAGGTACAGCACGGGGTTCGATACAGAGTAAAACTCCCTCTACACTGTCCCCATCAAACACTCCCAGGACAGGTACAGTACAGGATTAGATACAGACTAAAGCTCCCTCTACACTGTCCCCGTCAAATACTCCCAGGGCGGGTACAGCACGGTATCTAACCCCATGCTGTACCTGTCCTGGGAGCCATATGCACCCCACGTATTTACCCTGTTAACCTGCCGACACTAGGGTCAATTTAGCATGGCGAATCAACCTAACTTGCACATCACGGACTGTGAGGAGAAACCGGAGGAAACCCACGCAGACATGGGGAGAATGTGCAAACTCCACACACTTGGGGAAAAGCCTCTGACTATCCACCCTGTCTATGCCTCTCATAATTTTGTAGACCCCTATCAGGTCTCCCTTCAGAGTCCCTGAGGATCGGTTATCCCCGGTCCCCAATGATTTGGAATCTGCCCATCGGTGTTATCACTTGTAAACATGTTAGGTTCCACACACACGCGGATGTCCCAAATCCCACGCTCACCACCATCTTGTGTGTGACCCCTCTACTATCTCTATAGCGGCACACTGTTTCTCCAATACGAAATGAGCAAAAATGTTCTCCAATTAGCTAAATATTCGGAAGACCAAAGCCATTGTCTTCAGTCATAAAGTTGGTTCCCAACTCTGTCCCATTGGAAGGCTGAACCAGATTGTTCTGGCCCTTGGTATCGAATGAGACCTTGAGATGAGCATTTGAATAGTGATTTCTGCCATCACTGCCACCTCCACAATGTTCCTCCACTTCATCTCATTTGTTGCTGTAAAGCCGTATCCAATGTAATTGTAACTTTTAGATTTTACTATTCCAACGCACTGGTCAGCTTCCCATCCTCTCCCCTACATAAATTTAAATTCAAACCAAACTCTGCTATCTGTATCTTTCGCCCGTCAACCTCTGCGCTCGCTGGCTGCTCTGGCCCCTGAACGGGCACTGGTCAAATTCTCCTCTAAAAAGCTAAACAAAACTGGAGATCAGAAATAAAAACAGAAAATGCTGGAAAAAGTCAGCAGGTCTGGCAGCGTCTGTGGAGAGAGAAACAGAGTTAACGTTTCGAGTTCGATGCCATTTGTGTTCAGAAAGATCCGAATGAATTCTCATCCTCAAATCCCACCATGGCCTTTGCCCCTCCCCATCTCTGTAATCACCTCCAGTCCCACACCCCTCACAGATATCTGAGCTTAACTAATTCTAGCCTATTGTAAATTCCGCACTTTATTCATTCCAGCACTGAGTGACATCCATGTCTTTAGCCGAAGTGGACCAAAGCTCTGGAATTCCCTCTCTGAACCTCTCCTTCTCTTTTCTCCTTTGAAACGATCCTTAATAGCTACTTTTGACCAACCTTTCCGTCATCTCGTATTATTTCCCCCATTGACTCAGTCAGGTTTTGTTTAATAACCTCCCTGCTTAACTCCTTAGGAAACTTACCAACGTAAAGGGTCTACATCAATGGAAGTTCTGAAGTTATTTAACCCCATGCTTTCCATGTTGATAAAGACAATGTAGAGGGAGCTTTACTCTGTATCTAACCCCGTGCTGTACCTGTCCTGGGAGTGTTTGATGGGGACAGTGTAGAGGGAGCTTTACTCTGTATCTAACCCCGTGCTGTACCCGCCCTGGGAGTGTTTGATGGGGACAGTGTAGAGGGAGCTTTACTCTGTATCTAACCCCGTGCTGTACCTGTCCTGGGAGTGTTTTGATGGGGCAGTGTAGAGGGAGCTTTACTCTGTATCTAAACCCATGCTGTACCTGTCCTGGGAGTGTTTGATGGGGACAGTGTAGAGGGAGCTTTACTCTGTATCTAACCCCATGCTGTACCTGTCCTGGGAGTGTTTGATGGGGACAGTGTAGAGGGAGCTTTACTCTGTATCAAACCCCATGCTGTACCTGTCCTGGGAGTGTTTGATGGGGGACAGTGTCGAGGGAGCTTTGCTCTGTGTCTAACCCTGTGCTGTAGCTGTCCTGGGAGTGTTTGATGGGGACAGTGCAGAGGGAGCTTTACTCTGTATCTAACCCCGTGCTGTACCTCTCCTGGGAGTGTTTGATGATACAGTTTAAAGGTTGGTGCATCGACAATAGTCAGGGCAGCCCAGAGACAAGGAATATCGTCTAACCGTGTTGTCCCCAACGTAGCAGGAGGTGGCACCCAGGTGTATGATGGCAGCAGCATTCGGGCAGCAATGCGCGAATGTGTGCACGTGGGCCATGACATCATGGCGCAGCTTCTTCTCTTCCTCGGCGGCCATGTGGAAATCGATGTTTTCAAGATTTGACTCCATTTCCTGGAGCTGTTCCCGTGTGATCGGCAGCCCCAGTTCCTGCAAACGAGACAGAGAAAGCAGTGAGAACCAGAGGAACGGGGACTGGAATGATCCACATGACAGCCCACACACACACACCATTTATTGCACTCTCACAATCCAGCAGGGCAGTTCTACACAGACACACACAGATGCATCAAAAGTTTGTGGCATCAAGACAGAGCAAGAATGGAGTAAACTTTAGCCAGTAGAAGAAATCCTATCAACCCTCAGGACACCATTCAGTCCCATAAGCCTGCTGCATCATATAATTTGATTGTGTCAAGTGAGCTTTACTCCGTATCTAACCCTGTGTTGTACACTTATTTTTAAATTCATTCAGGGGACATGGGCGTCACTGTCTGGCCAGCATTTGTTGTCCATCCCTTGTCACCCTTGAACTGAGTGGCTTGCTCAGCCATTTCAGAGGGCAGTTAAGAGTCGACCACATTGCTGTGGCTCTGGAGTCACATGTAGGCCAGACCAGACCATTAGTGAACCAGATGGGTTTTTCCGACAGTGGTTTCATGGTCATCAGTAGATTCTTAATTCCAGATATTTTTTATTGAATTCAAATTCCACCATCTGCCGTGGTGGGATTCGAACCCGGGTCCCCAGAACATTAGCTGAGTTTCTGGATTAATAGTCTAGCGATAATACCACCAGGCCATTGCATCCCCTGCCCTGGGTTTGGTTGGCGGGACAGCGTAGGGTAATGTTATTGAATAGATATTGACTAGCCAAAGCTGAGACTATGGTGATCCCATTCTCCCCACGTACACAAATATTAGTAGAAAACACCTTACACACATTGACATAATACAGGTCAAGGGGACTCAACACGTTTATATTTACTGAATAAACATCTACCACCGTTCAGTAACCGTGGAAATAACACAACAAGCAACTCTTCCATTCTGTTCTTAGTCTTGCTGTTTTCCAACAAATGTACAAAACGATTAACTGCCATGGGACTGTTTGCTCAACATTCCTGGCACAGTGATTAGCACTGCTGTTCGATTCCCAGCTCGGGTCACTGTCTGTGCGGAGTCTGCATGTTCTCCCCGTGTCTGCATCGGTTTCCTCCCACAGTCCGAAAGCTGTGCTGATTGGTCGTACTAAATTCTCCTTCAGTGTAGCCGAAAGGCGCCAGAATGTAGTGACTAGTGGATTTTCATGGTAACTTCATTGCAGTGTTAATGTAAGCCTACTCGTGACATTAATAAATAAATACTGCAGTTCAAGTGGACAGGTGAACTTAAACCAGTTTGAAACTGTCCATGTGACTGTACAAACACAGCAACATCTCAGCAGCTTAATTGAAAGGGCTGCCACTGCGTCTCTATTACCTTATGCATCCCATTCCTTATCCCTGCAAACAAATTCCACCCACCCAACAACAAAAAATGGAACAACTCCAGCCAGATGACTTAACTGGAGTCCACTGGAGGAATTCTGCAGCAAGTGGGACACTGGACTTCCCTACCTGAACACACACTTATCCCCTACGTCAGTCAGTACTACATAAATTTGATAAGTCAGGAGAAAAAGGTACAATGCCAGAGGACTGGCAGAAAACTAATGTAATTCCTATATTTGAGGGGACAGATCATATCCAGAGAACTGCAGACCAGTCAGCCTAACATCGGTGGTAGGAAAAACAATTTGGACCTCGGAATCAAAAGCAATTTTTAAATTCACAGGTAACACCAAATTGGGGTGGGTGCAGGGAGGGGTGGAAAGAGAGTTGTAACCAATACAGACATTTAAAGACTTGAAAAGTTTTGATAGAACGCTTCCACTCCTGGAGAACAAACTGGAGGCCATCGAGATAAGATAGCCACAAAGGAATCCAATTGAGAATTCAGAAACATGTTCTTGAGCCAAAGAATGGTGTGAATGTGGAACTTATTACCAGAGGGAGCGAATGGAGTGAAAAATATAGATCCATTTACAGGGGAGCTAGATAAAGATGGGAAGGAGAAGGGAATAGGAGGTGGCAATGATAGGTACAGATGAGAAAAATTGAAGGGAGTAGGGGTTGCCTGGGGTGCAGCATAAATACCAGCATGTCACAGTGGTACAGTGGTTAGCACTGCTGCCTCACAGCACTGTCTGTTCTGAGTCTGCACGGGTTTCCTCCAGGTGCTCCAGTTTCCTCCCACACTCCAAAGATGTGCAGGTTAGGTTGATTGACCATACTAAATTGCCCCTTAGTGTCAGGGGCATCAACAAGGTAAATACGTGGGGTTATGGGGATTGGGACTGGGTGGGCTGGTTGTTGTTGCAAGCTTCCCTCAGCACTGTAGGAATTTTAAGAATTGGTTGTGCCCTGTGTCGTCCACCCACCCCCAGTCCCTGCTGCCTCTGCCTGACAAAGAGACCCCTGTCAGTCCGGTAACTGAGTTACAGCAAACATCACCCAGCATGACTATCCACAGGACAGCAAATTCGATTAACAGAAAACAAGCAGTGCATTCAGAAACTAAGAGAGGGTAGGGAGGGGGCACCAGCCTAACCAGTAAGGTGGGGGGGGGGGGGGCACCTAGTCTTCCCTACTTGAACACACACCCTTACTCCATGTCAGATAGCAGAGACATTACTCCATAAATTTGACGATTCGGAAGAAAATGTTGCAGTGCCAGTGGAATGGGGGAAAACTAAAGTAATTACTTTTAGGGGCAGCACAGTGGTTGGCACTGCTGTCTCACAGCGCCAGGGACCCAGGTTCGATTCCCGGCTTGTGTCACTGTCTGTGTGGAGTCTGCACGTTCTCCCCGTGTCTGCGTGGGTTTCCTCCGGGTACTCCGGTTTCCTCCCACAGTCTGAAAGATGTGCTGGTTAGGGTGCATTGGCCGTGCTAAATTCTCCCTCAGTGTACCCGAACAGGCGCCGGAGTGTGGCGATTGGGGGATTTTCACAGTAACTTCATTGCGGTGTTAATGTAAGCCTGCTTGTGACACTAATAAATAAACTTTAAACCCTATAGTTAAGGGGACAGATCCAGGGAATTGTAGACCGGGGAAGGGGGGGGGGGTCACTGACTCCCCTGTCGCAGCCGCTCCCACCTCCCCCAGTGGCAGCCAGAGTGGATCCTGCGGCCCCGGCCTCCCCTCACCTTCTCGGCCCGCGCCAGGTAAAGCCAGAGCCGGCGCCAGGTGGTGAATTTCTTGCGCTCGCTGAAGTTGAAGGCCATCTCCGGGGAGGAGTAGCGGCTGACCAGCGGCGAGCGGTACCGGCCCATCCCGAGCTCCGCGCCGCCATCACCGTGCTCCAGACCGCCCGCCATCGCCATGGCAGCGCTCATGGCCACCGACCCCGGCAAGCCCCGCCCCGTGACCCCGGCAAACCCCGCCCCTCCGACAAGCCCCGCCTCTCCGGCAAGCCCCGCCCCACCGGCAAACCCCGCCCCGCCAGCAAACCTCGCCTGATTGGTGGAGAAACCAACGCCGGGGGCGGGGCCTTCCTCACACCCAATCAGAGCATTGGAGGCGGGGCCTCGCTCCCCCACTCGTGACCCTATATAAATTGTTCCAACAATCACCTACATTTATATAGCGCCTTTGATCAGAGAATTCCCTACTGTGCAGGAGGAGGCCATTCAGCCCATCGAGTCTGCACCGACTCTCTGACAGAGCATCGTACCCAGGTCCTATCCCCCTAATTTGCACAACTTTGGACACTAAGCAGCAATTTAGCACGGCCAATCCACCTGACCTGCACATCACTGGAGTGTGGGAGGAAACCGGAGCACCCGGAGGAAACCCACGCAGACACGGGGAGAATGTGCAAACTCCGTGCAGATAGTGACCCGAGCCAGGAATCGAACCCAGATCCCTGGCGCTGTGAGACAGCAATGCTAACCACTGTGCCACCCTAACATGATACAACATTGCAGGCTGTCACAGGAGCCATTAGAAACCTCTAGCCAGGGATACCCCCTCCAACCTCCCCTGCTCCTATTCAGGATAAAGCCATGGGGTCCTTTACACTCAGGGGCCACAGAGCCTCAGCCAAATGTCTCCCCCCCTCCAAGAGATACAAGAGTCTGAGGTCATGTACCAACCGACTCAAGAACAGCTTCTTCCCTGCCGCGATCAGACTTTTGAATGGACTTACCTCGCATTAAGTTGATCTTTCTCTACACCCTAGCTATGACTGTAACACTACATTCTGCACCCGCTCCTTTCCTTCTCTATGAATGGTATGCTTTGTCTGTATAGTGCTCAAGAGACAATGCTTTTCACTGTATGTTAATACATGTCACAATAATAACTCAAATCAAATACCCTGCAGCACTCGGGAGAATCAAACTCAGCTCGAAATTTTAACGCTCTTCTCGCTCCACAGACCTGCTGAGCATTTCCAGCACTTTGTAGTTCAGATTTCGCATTGCTGTTATTTTCCGGGTGCTCTGATTTCCTCCACAGTCCAAAGATGTGCCGGTTAGTGGATTGGCCATGCTAAATTGTCCTTTAGTGTCCCAAGATGTGTAGGTTAGGGAGATTAGCCAGGTAAGTACATGGGATTTCTTGGATAGGGTCTAGGTGGGCCAAATGACCTCCTTTTGCACTGTAGGAATTCTATGATTTCTTCTAATCTATGAAGAGTAAAAAGGTAATGTTGAACTCGTATAAGACACTAATTAGGCCTCATCTAGAGTTTTGCATCCAGTTCTGGGTGCCACATCTGAGGAAGGATGTGAAGGCATTGGAGAGTAGAGGAGATTCACAGGAATGATTCCAGGGACAAAGAACTGTAGCAATGAGGATAGATTGGGTCTGTTTTCCTTAGAGAAAACTTGAGTGTTATTCAGGATCCTGGGGGTTATGAACAGGATAAATAATGAAAAACTGTTCCCTCTCGAGTGTTCAGTGTTGGTCTTCTTACTTGAGAAACATTATACTGGCACTGGAGGGGATGCAGAGGAGATTCACCAGGTTGATTCCGGAGTTGAGAGGGTTGGCTTATGAGAGACTGAGTAGATTGAGCTATACTCATTGGAATTCAGAAGAATGAGGGGAGATCTTAGAGAAACATATAAGATTATGAAGGAAACAGATAAGATAGAAGTAGGGAGGTTGTTTCCACTGGAGGGTGAAACTAGAACTAGGGGGTATAGCCTCAAAATAAGGGGAAGCAGATTTAGGACTGAGTTGAGGAGGAACTTCTTCACCCAAAGGGTTGTGAATCTGTGGAATTCCCTGCCCAGTGAAGCAGTTGAGGCTACCTCATTGAATGTTTTTAAGGCAAGGATAGGTTTTTGAAGAGTAAAGGAATTAAGGGTTATGGTGAGCGGGCGCGTAAGTGGAGCTGAGTCCACGAAAAGATCAGCCATGATCTTATTGAATGGCGAAGCAGGCTCGAGGGGCCAGATGGCCTACTCCTGCTCCTAGTTCTTATGTTCATCAAGAACTCGAAGGCACAGATTCAAAATAATGGGCAAAAGGATTAGACGTGATGTGAGGGTGGTTGAAGTCTGGAACGAACTTCCTGAGAGGGTGGTGCAGGCAGGTTCAATCGAGGTATTCAAAAGGGAACTGGATTCCTATCTAAAAACAATGAATGCGCCAGGTTATGGGGAGTGGAAATAGGTAGAATGCTCTTTCAGAGGAGTCAGTCCAGACTCGATTGGCTGAATGGCCTCCTGCGATTCTGTGGCTGGCGATACGAAATAAAAATCATCAGTTTTTATTGAATTGTATAGTGACTCAAACTCTCTACCTCCATGCCGCAAGGAGAGGAAAGCCAGCAGTCATGGACGGTAGCTAGCAGGACCGACAACTGGACCCACAGCTGCTACACCTTGTTTCCCTCTTTCATTAGGCAGATTAAATTGCTCAGAATCCGGTATAAAGCGTTTATTAAACCACAGGTACGAGTCAAACAGCACAAGGGTGACCTTTCCCCATTTCTGCAGGCAGAGTGTTCAAACCAATCTCATTCCTGGGTGACAATATGGCGGAGGTTTCCTCAGTGTCAGACTCTCCCAGTCTCAGCTAATTCCAGCTGTAATTGCGGGGGCTTCCAAACCCTGCAGAGTTTAGTGATCCAAGCAGCCAGCTCCCCACCTCAAACCGTCACACTAGAATCCAGACTCTGGCCCACCCCCAGGTTGGGAGGGGTCTGGCTGCAGGAGGCTGGCATTTCTCCGACTGAGTGAGCCACCGGCCCTCTACCCAGGCTTCTGGGGCATTTGCCACCACCGTTGCTTCATCTCACGTGAGCCTGAGTCGTGCCCATCAACCCCCTCAGACAATAAAGCTATCTCTGTCAGAACCAGCTCAGGGTTACTCCCCGTGATTGCAACTCCCTCCCACAGCATCAGCCGAGAGGGAGCAGAGACTGGCTCAGCTTGTGCGCCCTGCTCCTCAGGTGAGGCCCTCCCGTGCAAACAAGAACTGGCACAGAGCTGCCACTCACACCCCCTCCACTGGACTACACTGGCACAGTGCAGTTCCTCACACCTTCTCCACTGGGATACACTGGCACAGTGCAGTTCCTCACACCTTCTCCACTGGGATACACTGGCACAGTGCAGTTCCTCACACCTTCTCCACTGGGATACACTGGCACAGTGCAGTTCCTCACACCTTCTCCACTGGGATACACTGGCACAGTGCAGTTTCTTCCCCCCACTCCCCCACTGAGCAACACTGACACAGTGTAGTCCCTCACAATCCCTCCAGTGGACAACACTGGCACAGTGCAATCCCTCACACCCTCTCGAGTGGGCTACACTGGCACAGTGCAGTCCTCTCTAGTGGGCTACACACCCTCTCCAGTGGGATGCACCTGACCTGCCAATCTGGCATAACCTCCAGCTCCCCCAATCAGCCCCCAATGTTGCTGCTGGAAAGACTCGAGACAAATGGTGGTTGTGATTTAGACGCGATGCAGTTCATTAGTAAAAGTGCTCTGACAACCAATCAGGCTTCCACCCCCTCCCCCCACCCCCCCTCCCCAAAATCCCTCCCACCCCCAAGACTGTTCAGCAGATTTCAGCACCGATTTTCCCCACCCCACAACCCCGAGCTGAAATTGTTCACGGATGGACGCTCAGTCTGTAAGGCTGTCCAGATGCTCCAGAGGTGGACACCGCGGACGGCCCTGTCTCGATGGCTGTGAGCTGCTGACACAGCACCTGTCCAAGGCGTCAAACTCTCCTCCCCAACCCAGAAGTACAGCAAGTCCTTAACCCCATTCCCTGCTCTGTCAGCAGCTCCATTTCAAGGTATCTGCTCCATTATATTTTCCCTGGAACTGGTGGTGGCAGCATTCCTGGCATTCCACCAGACAGTCCGGTATTCGGCCCTAACAGAATCTGAGGGAAAAAGAAACATCGGATTAGGAGTGAGCAGAGATTAAACCGGACAGAAAAATCTCCCTTAGTGTGAAGTCCAGGACAATCCACCCAGTCTTCACAAAATACCCAACATGTCCAACCCAACCACCATCCCACAGCATCCTCCCTGCGCCCAAAGCCCACCCCCCGCCCCCTTCCCCAACCCCCCCCCACCCTCTGCACAAACCCCACCCCCCGCCCCTTTCCCCAAACCCCACCTCCTGCCTCAACCCCCGACCCTCTGCCCAAACCCCACCCCCACCCTCTGCACAAACCCCACCCCCCCGCCCCCTTCCCCAACCCCCCCACCCTCTGCTCAAACCCCACCCCCTTCCCCACCTCCCTCCCACAATCCCCACCCCCTTCCCCAAACCCCACCTCCTGCCTCCTTCCTCAACCCCCGACCCTCTGCCCAAACCCCACCCCCCCACCCTCTGCCCAAACCCTCCTCCCACTCTCTGCCCAAACCCCACCCCCTGGCCACACTCCCCCCCCATCCCAATCCCCACCTCCCTCCCCTCAACCCCACCCCAGTCGTCACAGCCTCCTATCCACTTCCATGCCCTAATCCGCTCCCATACCCCCATCCCGTGCCCAATCCCCAATTCTCTCCGCCGCTCTGTACCTGTCTCTGTTGCTGGATTTGCTGTTGTTCTAGTTGGAGTTTCTCCGTTTCAAAGACGACCGGCAGGACCAGGATCATGAAGGACGTGGTTCCCACCCATAGAGCGGACCGTGTAAAACTGCAAAATATCACACAGGCCCGGTAAACACCGATCCACACAGCCAAGATTAATATCAACCCACACCAATGTATACTGTCCCATCAAACACTCCCAAGACAGGTACAGCACGGGGTTAGGTACAGAGTAAAGCTCCCTCTACCGTGTTCCCATCAAACACTCCCAGGACAGGTACAGCACGATGTTAGATACAGAGTAAAGCTCCCTCTACACTGCCCCATCAAACACTCCCAGGACAAGTACAGCATGGGGTTAGATACAGAGTAAAGCTCCCTCCACTCTGTCCCCATCAAACACTCCCAGGACGGTATAGCACGGGGTTAGAGAGTAAAGCTCCCACTACACTGTCCCCATCAAACACTCCCAGGGCAGGTACAGCACGGGGTTAGATACAGAGTAAAGCTCCCACTACACTGTCCCCCATCAAACACTCCCAGGACAGGTACAGCACGGGGTTAGGTACAGAGTAAAGCTCCCTCTACCGTGTTCCCATCAAACACTCCCAGGACAGGCACAGCACAGGGTTAGATACAGAGTAAAGCGCCCTCCACTCTGTCCCCATCAAACACTCCCAGGACAGGTACAGCACGGGGTTAGATACAGAGTAAAGCTCCCTCCACTCTGTCCCCATCAAACATTCCCAGGACAGGTACAGCACGGGGTTAGCTACAGAGTAAAGCTCACTATGTGCCTTCCCCAGCGCTGAGGTTCTGAGCCCTGTCACTCCGATTGATGCTAAGTGGTGGCCTCACTGCCCACAGATAGTAAATACTCACCCTCAGAGGCAGTAGATGGAGTGGGCATCCATCCCACAGTAATATCTGGATTTAACACGAAGTTCTGGAATGCAAGGCTGATGTCTATGCAAGTGGTGTCCCCTTACAAGTGCTGCCCATGATGTTCTAGGTAATAGTGGTCACAGATTTGGAAGGTGCTGTTGAAGGAGTTTTGGTGAGTTGCTTCAATGCATCTTGTAGATGGGACACACTGCTGCTACTGTGCATCGGTGGTGGAGGGAGTGAATATTTGTGGATGGGCTGTCAATCAAAGCGGGCTGCTTTGTCCTATACGGTGTCGAGCTTCTTGAGTGTTGTTGGAGCTGCGTTCATCCAGGCAAGTGGGGCGTATTCCATCACACTCCTGACTTTTACCTTGTAGATTGTGGTCCGGCTTTGAGGAGTCAGGAGGCTCATTATTATCTGCAGAATTCACAGCCTCTGACCTACTCTGGTAGCTACAGTATAGTTGATAATGGGGGCTTAGCCTTGGTAATGGCATTGAATGTCTAAGAGCGATGGTTAGATTCTCTCTTGTTGGAGATGGTCGCCTGGCACTTGAGACAAAAATGTTACTTGCCACTTTTAGCCCAAGTCTAAATATTAGTAAGTTCTGTAAAAGAGTCTTAGAGTCAAAATATTAACTCGGTTTCTCTCTCTGCAGATGCTGTAAGAAGTCTCACAACACCAGGTTAAAGTCCAACAGGCTTCTTTGGAATCACGAGCTTTTGGAGCGCTGCTCCTTCATCAGGCGACTCACCTGATGAAGAAGCAGTGCTCCGAAAGCTCGTGATTCCAAATAAACCTGTTGGACTTTAACCTGGTGTTGTGAGACTTCTTCCTGTGCCCACCCCAGTCCAACGCCGGCATCTCCACATCATGGCCACCACAGATGCTGCCAGACATGCTGAGTTTATCCAGCATTTTCTGTTTTTATTTTAGATTTCCAGCATCCTCAGTGTTTTGCTTCGATCCGTTTAGATTAGTTTGCCTCTCCATCTTATGCTACATATAAAAGTTTTATTTCCAAAACTGCACTGTCTATTTGGCCTGATACTGATTTACTCATTTCACTGGGCGGCACGGTAGCACAGTGGTTAGCACTGCTGCTTCACAGCTCCAGGGACCTGGGTTCGATTCCTGGCTTGGGTCACTGTCTGTGTGGAGTTTGCACATTCTCCTCGTGTCTGTGTGGGTTTCCTCCGGGTGCTCCGGTTTCCTCCCACCGTCCAAAGATATGCAGGTTAGGTTGATTGGCCATGCTAAAATTGCCCCTTCGAGTCCTGAGATGTCTAGGTTAGAGGGATTAGTGGGTGGGATATGGGGATAGGGCCTGGGTGGGATTGTGGTCGGTGCAGACTCGATGGGCCGAAGGGCCTCTTTCTGCACTGTAGGGTTTCTATCTATCTTTCACAATTCTCTCTTTGTTCAGTCACTATTTTCCATATTTTTTTCCCCCAAACCACCTGCTTTTCCCAGCACCCGAGTGACATAACACTGGAATCAAAGACAACAGCAGTCAGTGAGAGAGGGGATCACCCCATCCCGGTTGATCCCCATTACCTCACCGCACAGCCACTCCTTCAACAGCACCTTCCAAACCCGCAACCTTGATCAGACAAAAAAGACAAGGGCTGCCGATAAAAGGGCAGCACAGTGGTTAGCACCAGGTATCCGGGTTCGATTCCCGGCTTGGGTCACTGTCTGTGTGGATTCTGCACGTTCTCCCCGTGTCTGCGTGGGTTTCCTCCCATAGTCCAAAAGACGTGCTGGTTAGGGTGCATTGGCCGTGCTAAATTCTCCCTCAGTGTACTCGAACAGGTGCCGGAATGTGGCGACTAGGGGATTTTCACAATAACTTCATTGCAGTGTCAATGTAAGCATACTTGTGACACTAAAATAAACTTTAAACATCACCATAGAAAATTACAGCTCAGAGACAGGCCTTTTGGCCCTTCTTGTCTGTGCCGAACCATTTTATGCCTAGTCCCACTGACCTGCACCTGGACCATATCCCTCCACACCCCTCTCATCCATGAACCCGTCCAAGTTTTTCTTAAATGTTAAAAGTGACCCACATTTACCACTTTACCCGGCAGATCATTCCACACTCCCACCACTCTCTGCGTGAAGAAGCCCCCCCTAATATTCCCTTTAAACTTTTCTCCTTTCACCCTTAACCCATGCCCTCTGGTTTTTTTCTCCCCTAGCCTCAGCGGAAAAAGCCTGCTTGCATTCACTCTATCTATACCCAACAAAATCTTATACACCTCTATCAAATCTCCCCTCAATCTTCTACGCTCCAGGGAATAAAGTCCCAACGTATTCAATTTCTCAAGTCCCGGCAACATCCTTGTGAACCTTCTCTGCGCTCTTTCAACCTTATTTACATCCTTCCTGTAACTAGGTGACCAAAACTGTACACAATACTCTAAATTCGGCCTCACCAATGCCTTATATAACCTTACCATAACACTCCAACTTTTATACTCGATACTCCGATTTATAAAGGCCAATGTACCAAAGGCACTCTACGACCCTATCCACCTGTGACGTCACTTTTAGGGAATTCTGTACCTGTATTCCCAGATCCCTCTGTTCAACTGCACTCTTCAGAGTCCTACCATTTACCCTGTACGTTCTACTTTGGTTTGTCCTTCCAAAGTGCAATATCTCACACTTGTCTGTGTTGAATTCCATTTGCCATTTTTCAGCCCATTTTTCTAGTTGGTCCAAATCCCTCTGCAAGCTTTGAAAACCTTCCTCACTGTCCACTACACCTCCAATCTTTGTATCATCAGCAAATTTGCTGATCCAATTGACCACATTATCATCCAGATCATTGATATAGATGACAAACAACAATGGACCCAACACCGATCCCTGCGGCACACCACTAGTCACAGGCCTCCACTCAGAGAAGCAATCCTCCACAACCACTCTCTGGCTTCTTCCATTGATGTCTCTTTGGTGTCTCTGTGCCCTGTTTGAGAGCAGATTTCCACTCCATCTGACGATGGAGCAGCGCTCCGAAAGCTAATGGCATTTGCTACCAAATAAACCTGTTGGACTTTAACCTGGTGTTGTTAAAATTCTTACTGTGTTTACCCCAGTCCAACGCCGGCATCTCCACATCATTCTTCCATTGAGCCAGTGTCTAATCCAATTTACTACCTCCCCATGTATACCCAGCGATTGAACCTTCCTAACTAACCTCCCATGAGGGACCTTGTAAAAGGCCTTGCTGAACTCCAGGTTCGCAACATCCACCCCTTCCCTTCATCCACTTTCCTGGTAACCTCCTCGAAAAACTCTAATAGATTGGTCAAACATGACCGACCACGCACAAAGCCATGTTGACTCTTGCATGTTCCCCTACAAGCCTCAAACTATACCATCTTGGAAGCATAATCACTGTTCCTTCACTGTCACTGGGTCAAAAAATCCTGGAACTCCCTCCCTAACAGCGCAGCGGTTGGAGAAGGTGAGTCGCCACTGCAGTGTAAAGGGTTAACAGCATGAATATACAAAGAAGGTAATGGCCTAGTGGTCATTATCACTAGCCTATCAAACCAGAAACTCAGCTAATGTTCTGGGGACCCATGTTCGAATCCCACCACGGCAGATGATGGAATTTGAATTCAATAAAAAATATCTGGAATTAAGAATCGACTGATGACCATGAAACCATTGCCGGAAAAACCCATCTGGTCCACTAATGTCCTTTAAGGAAGGAAATCTGCCGTCCTTACCTGGTCTGGCCTACATGTGACTCCAGAGCCACAGCAATGTGGTTGACTCTCAACTGCCCTCGGGCAACTAGGGATGGACAATTAATGCTGGCCAACATTTAACATCCCACGAATGAATAAAAAGATGCTCAAGGCAGGAGACAAGTAGCTTAAAGAGAGATGCCTTCCCTGTCACCCATTAAAAAGAGGGAAAGAGCGATATGGGGAACCGGTGGAGAGGTGGATTTGAGACCAGGGAGAGATCAGCCATGATCTGATTGAATAGCGGAGCAGGCTCGAAGGGTTGAATTTGCCCACTTCTTCGCCTAGTTGTTATTATGTACAAAAATACCGATATTCTGACAGTTCTTCGTTGTTAGATTCCTGACAGAGCACCTTCTACAACAACCATTGCCTCTCAAGGGCGATATGGGATGGGCGGGAAATGTTGACCTTGGTGGCGACTTTCACATCTCAGGTGCAAATTTAAAAATTACCGCTCCACACTCGCTGCTGGCCCCGGGCACACCACAACGCCCGACCCGAGAGGAACCATTCGGCCACATACCTGTAGATTTTCTTGGCCAGCGACACTGAGCAGTCTGCGGCGAGTCCTGAGGCATTCCGCATCCCCTCAGGGAACATCTCAGTCAAACCCCACAGTCTTTCAGAGAGGGATTCATCGAGCTGCAAACAGGAGGATGGGCAGAGTGTGATTAATAGATCAACGCAGCAGCAGAATGGTGACACCGGCACTAACAACACTTCCCAGCACCGAGGGTGAGGCTAATTGTCAAGCCGGCAATGAGGCATTGCTGAACCTGGCCTAGTGTAGGTCAGAGAGCAGGGGAGTGATTGGTGAAACTGGACTTGGTGCGAGTTTAGAAACAGGCAACAGAGATTTGGTTGACTCAAGTTTACGGAGAGAGTGGAACATGAGCGACTGGCCAGCAGTGTGTTAGAATATTTAAATCGAGGGAGAACAAAAGCTTGGGTGAGTCTCTGGGTTGAGCTGAAACTGGAGTAAAGTTGAATGGCGCGTTGTAGGTGGAAATACGCAACACTCACCCCACCCCACCCCGGTGACGCTCCACACCCCCCGCCCCACCCTCCTGCCCCCCCAACCCCCCTTCGGGGTGACCCTCCCTCCCGTCCCCTCCCCCCGGCGTGACCCTCCCTCCCGTCCCCTCCCCCCGGCGTGACCCTCCCTCCCGTCCCCTCCCCCCGGCGTGACCCTCCCACCCGTCCCCTCCCCCCGGCGTGACCCTCCCTCCCGTCCCCTCCCCCCGGCGTGACCCTCCCTCCCGTCCCCTCCCCCCGGCGTGACCCTCCCTCCCGTCCCCTCCCCCCGGCGTGACCCTCCCTCCCGTCCCCTCCCCCCGGCGTGACCCTCCCTCCCGTCCCCTCCCCCCGGCGTGACCCTCCCTCCCGTCCCCTCCCCCCGGCGTGACCCTCCCTCCCGTCCCCTCCCCCCGGCGTGACCCTCCCTCCCGTCCCCTCCCCCCGGGCTGACCCTCCCCTCCTCCCCCCTGGGGCTCCCCCTCCCCTCCCCCCTGAGCTGACCCTCCCTCCCTCCCCTCCCCCTGGCCTGACTCTCCCTCCCTCCCCCCCCTCCCCCTCCCCCTGGGCTGACCCTCCCTCCCCCCCCCCCTCCCCCTCCCCCCCCCCCCTCCCCCTGGGCTGACCCTCCCTCCCCCCCCCCTCGGCTGACCCTCCCCCCCCCCTCCCCCTGGGCTGACCCTCCCCCCCCCCTCCCCCTGGGCTGACCCTCCCCCCCCCCTCCCCCTGGGCTGACCCTCCCTCCCCCCCCCCCCCCCTCCCCCTGGGCTGACCCTCCCTCCCCCCCCCCCCCCTCCCCCTGGGCTGACCCTCCCTCCCCCCCCCCCCCCTCCCCCTGGGCTGACCCTCCCTCCCCCCCCCCTCCCCCTGGGCTGACCCTCCCTCCCCCCCCCCCCCCTGGGCTGACCCTCCCTCCCCCCCCCCCCTCCCCCTGGGCTGACCCTCCCTCCCCCCCCCCCTCCCCCTGGGCTGACCCTCCCTTCCCCCCCCCCCTCCCCCTGGGCTGACCCTCCCTTCCCCCCCCCCCTCCCTCCCCCTGGGCTGACCCTCCCTCCCCCCCCCCCTCGGCTGACCCTCCCCCCCCCCTCCCCCTGGGCTGGCCCTCCCCCCCCCCCTCCCCCTGGGCTGACCCTCCCTCCCCCCCCCCTCCCCCTGGGCTGACCCTCCCTCCCCCCCCCCTCCCCCTGGGCTGACCCTCCCTCCCCCCCCCCCTCCCCCTGGGCTGACCCTCCCTTCCCCCCCCCCCCCTCCCTCCCCCTGGGCTGACCCTCCCTTCCCCCCCCCCTCCCTCCCCCTGGGCTGACCCTCCCTTCCCCCCCCCCCTCCCTCCCTCCCCCTGGGCTGACCCTCCCTTCCCCCCCCCCCCTCCCTCCCTCCCCCTGGGCTGACCCTCCCTTCCCCCCCCCCCTCCCTCCCTCCCCCTGGGCTGACCCTCCCTTCCCCCCCCCCCTCCCTCCCCCTGGGCTGACCCTCCCTTCCCCCCCCCCCCCTCCCTCCCCCTGGGCTGACCCTCCCTTCCCCCCCCCCCTCCCTCCCTCCCCCTGGGCTGACCCTCCCTTCCCCCCCCCCCTCCCTCCCTCCCCCTGGGCTGACCCTCCCTTCCCCCCCCCCCCTCCCTCCCTCCCCCTGGGCTGACCCTCCCTTCCCCCCCCCCCTCCCTCCCTCCCCCTGGGCTGACCCTCCCTTCCCCCCCCCCCCTCCCTCCCCCTGGGCTGACCCTCCCTTCCCCCCCCCCCCTCCCTCCCCCTGGGCTGACCCTCCCTCCCCCCCCCTGGGCTGACCCTCCCTCCCCCTGGGCTGACCCTCCCTCCCCCCCCCCTCCCTCCCCCTGGGCTGACCCTCCCTCCCCCCCCCCGGGCTGACCCTCCCTCCCCCCCCCCTCCCTCCCCCTGGGCTGACCCTCCCTCCCCCCCCCCTCCCTCCCCCTGGGCTGACCCTCCCTCCCCCCCCCCTCCCTCCCCCTGGGCTGACCCTCCCTCCCCCTGGGCTGACCCTCCCTCCCCCTGGGCTGACCCTCCCTCCCTCCCCCTGGGCTGACCCTCCCGCTCCCCCCCCCCTCCCTCCCCCTGGGCTGACCCTCCCTCCCTCCCCCTGGGCTGACCCTCCCTCCCCCTCCCTCCCCCTGGGCTGACCCTCCCTCCCCCTCCCTCCCCCTGGGCTGACCCTCCCTCCCCCTCCCTCCCCCTGGGCTGACCCTCCCTCCCCCCCCCCTCCCCTTGGGCTGACCCTCCCTCCCCCCCCTCCCCCTGGGCTGACCCTCCCTCCCTCGCTGACCCTCCCTCCCTCGCTGACCCTGGGCTGACCCCCTCTCCCCCGGGGCTTCCCCTCCCCCCTGGGGCTTCCCCTCCCCTCCCCCCTGGGGCTTCCCCTCCCCTCCCCTCCCCTCCCCTCCCCTCCCCCCTGGGGCTTCCCCTCCCCTCTGGGGCTGACCCTCCCTCCCCTCCCCCTGGGCTGACCCTCCCTCCCCTCCCCCTGGGCTGACCCTCCCTCCCCTCCCCTCCCCCTGGGCTGACCCTCCCTCCCCTCCCCTCCCCTCCCCCTGGGCTGACCCTCCCTCCCTCCCCCTGGGCTGACCCTCCTCTCTCCCCCCTCCCCCTGGGCCTCCCCTCCCCCTGGGCTGACCCTCACTCAATGTGAGCGCTCTCTCTCTCTCTATAAAGCTCCTGGACACGGTGCAGCCTGGGGCCCACATTCTCTGCTCACCTCATCCTCATCCTCCTCGATTTCCTCCTCGGCCACCACCCGCGCTTCCATTCGCAGTTCCTCCGCCATCGCCGCACTCCCAAGACTAGGCCTAGTCCTCAGCTTCGCGCCTGCGCACAACAGGCCGGAGGAGTGAACAGCAGCGCCACCAGCCGGCCGGAGGAGTGAACAGCAGCGCCACCAGCCGGCCGGAGGAGTGAACAGTAGCGCCACCAGCCGGCCGGAGGAGTGAACAGCAGCGCCACCAGCCGGCCGGAGGAGTGAACAGCAGCGCCACCAGCCGGCCGGAGGAGTGAACAGCAGGGCCACCAGCCGGCCGGAGGAGTGAACAGCAGCGCCACCAGCCGGCCGGAAGTGTGAACAGCAGCGCCACCAGCCGGCCGGAGGAGTGAACAGCAGCGCCACCAGCCGGCCGGAGGAGTGAACGGCAGCGCCACCAGCCGGCCGGAAGTGTGAACAGCAGCGCCACCAGCCGGCCGGAGGAGTGAACAGCAGCGCCACCAGCCGGCCGGAGGAGTGAACGGCAGCGCCACCAGCCGGCCGGAAGTGTGAACAGCAGCGCCACCAGCCGGCCGGAGGAGTGAACAGCAGCGCCACCAGCCGGCCGGAGGAGTGAACGGCAGCGCCACCAGCGGCCGGAGTGAACAGCAGCGCCACCAGCCGGCTGGAGGAGTAAACAGCAGCACCTGCCTCTATTTTTTAACTGAAACCTGAATCATTTATTCCATCCCATTGTCCTTCAATCGGGCTTTCTGATTATTTTCTGTACCTGTCCATTACATTTTAATGACGTGCGTGCATGGACTTGTCTTTGGACCTTCACTGTTTGCAGCATTGTAAAAGGATATTCTATGGCTTTATAGGTCCAAAGTGGGCACACAGTGCCAGAGATCCGGGGCGGCACGGTAGCACAGTGGTTATCACTGCTGCTTCACAGCTCCAGGGACCTGGGTTCGATTCCCGGCTTGGGTCACTGTCTGTGTGGAGTTTGCACATTCTCCTCGTGTCTGCGTGGGTTTCCTCCGGGTGCTCCGGTTTCCTCCCACAGTCCAAAGATGTGCGGGTTAGGTTGATTGGCCATGCTACAATTGCCCTTAGTGTCCTGGGATGTGTAGGTTAGTGGGACTAGTGGGTAAATATGTAGGGATATGGGGGTAGGGCCTGGGTGGGATTGTGGTCGGTGCAGACTCGATGGGCCGAATGGCCTCTTTCTGTGCTGTAGGGTTTCTAAGATTCTAAGATCCGGGTTCGATTCCTGGCTTGGGGTCACTGTCTGTGTGGAGTTTGCACGTTCTCCCCGTGTCTGTGTGGGTTTCCTCCGGGTGCTCCGGTTTCCTCCCACCTCCGAAAGACGTGCTGGTTAGGGTGCATTGGCCGTGCTAAATTCTCCCTCAGTGTACCCGAACAGGCGCCGGAGTGTGGCGACTGGGGGATTTTCACAGCAACTTCATTGCAGTGTTAATGTGAGCCTACTTGTGACACTAATTAATAAACTTTAAACTTTTCTCTCATAGCAGCTTATGTAATTTTTAAACTTGTGTGAATATTAACCCTTTCAGAGACTATCTAATATTTTCTATGGATTTATTAGCAGCTATTTGATTTATCTTTTGGCCTTTGAGATATCTGCGCTTATCTCATTTTCACCTCCTGACCGTATCCACGGGGGATAATTTACAGTACCACCTGTCTCTGATGGAAAAGTCTGTGCAGTAAAACACCTCTGACCAGATGTTCAGCAGGCAGTGGTCTGCATGTGACGTATTAGAGGCTCTGAGGGAATAGGAAGCGGTGTCCCTCAGACAGTTCCCTGGGTTGACTGACACCAGTGTGCTGGGACAAATTGCCTCTATACCTCCTGCCAAAACACTGCCTCAAACTTGTTATTTTATTATTTCACGAGTTGTGGTTGTCGCTGGCTAAGCTAGCATTTATTGCCCATCCCTAGTTGCCCTTGAGATGGTAGTGGTGAGCTGCCTTCTTGAATTGCTGCAGTCCATGTGGTGTAGGTACAGCTACAGTGCTGTTAGGGAGGGAATTCCAGGATTTTGACCCAGCGACTGCGAAGGAACGGGCGATATATTTCCAAGTCAGGATGGTGAATGACTTAGAGGGGAACTTGCAGGTGGTGGTTTTCCCAGGTATCTGCTGCCCTTCTAGATGGAAGTGGTCTTGGGTTTGAAAAGTGCTAAGGATCTTTGGTGAATTGCTGCAGTGCATGTTGTAGATAGTACACACTGCTGCTACTGAACATTGGTGGTAGAGGGGGTGGATGTTGATGTTCGTGCTTGATGCAAATCAAGCGGGGCTGCTTTGTCCTGGAAGGTGTCGAGCTTCTTGACTGTTGTTGGAGCCGCACCCATCCAGGCAAGTGGGGAGTATTCCATCACACTCCTGACTTGTGCCTTGTAGATAGTGGACAGGCTTTGGGGAGTCAGGAGGAGAGTTACTCACCACAGAATTCCCAGCCTCTGACCTGCTCTGGTAGCCACAGTATTTAACTAGCTAGTCCAGTTCAGTTTCTATTCAAAAATGCTGGAAAATCTCAGCCGGTCTGAGGCATCTGTGGAGAGAGAATAGAGCCAACGTTTTGAGTCTGGGTGACCCTTCATCTGAGCAGTTTCTGGTCAATGGTAACAGCCAGGATGTTGACAGCGGGGGATTCAGCAATGGTAATGCCATTGAATGTCAAGGCACGATGGTTCAATCCTCTCTTGTTGGAGCTGGTCATTGCCTGGCACTTGTGTGGCACGAATGTTACTTGTCGCTTGTCATCCCAAGCCTGGATATTGTCCGGGTCCTGCTGCATTTGGACATGGACTGCTTCAGTAATTCCTTTCATTACAACATATACAATGGACACATTGATGGCTTCACTCCTGACAGTTTTAGAGTGAAGAATGGAGCAAAAGCGCTTCCAGGTCACTTAGCAGGTGCAATCTGTAGAACCTAACCATTGGTTAATGCACCTGGGATACCACTAGCTGATGACGGAGGAAAATGGAGACGTCCTCTGTGGGCCAATGTGCGTCGTCATGACGACCAGTGGTTACGGCGGCTTGGTGACAGGCAACCAACAGCAAAAACGACGACCCACAGTGACACCTGATAACCACTCCATGTGCGACACTTGTGGCAGAAACTACCACTCATGGATTGGTCCCTCAGTGGGAGGGCACCAGTGAAGCTACCCAATCCCCAGTGTGCTTGTGCTGCCTGTCCACCATTTTGCAGAGTGATCATGTGACACCTCAGAGTGGACACTGATTTGAAAAATGTATTGCAATATATCTAATGTTGAATTTGAACTGCTTGTTATGCACTTTTACACATTTTATGAATATATATATACTTTAAAAAATGAATATGAAGAGATGGTCAGATAATGTATTAATTATTGAGAGTTGTATTTATAGATTAGTTTATATTTCAGTATGTTATATTTACATATGAGCCTGTAGTTCATCAACTCATAGAATTCCTACAGTGCAGAAGGAGGCCATTCAGCCCATTGGCATGCACCAACTACTATCCCACCCAGGCCTTATCCCCATAACCCTGCATATTTACCCTGCTAGCCCCCGACTAAGGGGTAATTTAACACGGCCAATCCACCTAACCAGCACATCTTTGGACACTAAGGGACAATTTAGCATGTCCAATCCACCTAACCAGCACATCTTGGGAGACTAAGGAGCAATTTAGCCTGGCCAATCCACTTAACCAGAACATCATGGGTCACGAGGGGACAATTTGGCATGGCCAATCCACCTAACCAGCACACCTTTGGACACTAAAGGACAATTTAGCATGACTAATCCACATTAACCGCGCACATCTTTGGACTGCGGGAGGAAACTGGAGCACCTGGAGGAAATCCATGCGGACATGGGGAGAACGTGCAGACTCCGCACAGACAGTGACCCAAGGTCGGAATTGAATTCTATATAGTATTCAAAATTGATTTATACCATGGAGCCATCTTGACATTTCGACAGTTTACAAAAGTACAATGTACAAAAATAACTAATGAACACAAATTGGATGCAAAACTCGGCTCGAAGCTGCTGACATTGTCATTATTCAGTGATAACAAGGTGAAAGATCTTAGAATCATAGAATCCCTACAGTGCAGAGGGAGGCCATTTGGCCCATCGTGTCTACACCGACCACAATCCCACCCAGACCCTATCCCCGTAACCCCACATATTTACCCTGCTAATCCCCCTGACACTAAGGGGTGATTTAGCATGGCCAATCAACCTATCCTGTTCATCTTTGGACTGTGGGAGGAAACCGGAGCACCCAGAGGAAACCCACGCAGACACGGGGAGAACGTGCAGACTCTGCACAGACAGTGACCCAAGCCAGGAATCGAACCCGGGACCCTGGCGCTGTGAGGCAGCAGTGCTAACCACCGTGTCGGTGGCACAGGTCTTTCAATAAAACATCACTTCGCATCTACGCGATTCTGTAACCTGATTTCCCCGGGAGAGAGGGACTTTCTCTCTTCCTCAAAGTCCAAATCGATCCTCCACCAGCTGCTCTCTGGCTGCCCTGGCAGCCTCCTCGGGCACATCGTGGGGCCCGGCTCCAGCCACATCCGGATCCTCCATCTCGTCTGACTCTGACTCACTCTCCTCCGAGGGGTGAAAGGTCAGCCCTTCCTGCAGGGCGAAGTTGTGCAGCGCGCAACAGGCCACGACGATCTTCGACACCTTAATGGGAGAATATTGCAAGATGCCCCTGGACCTGTCCAAGCAGCGGAAACGTGACTTCAGCAGCCGGATGGTCCTCTCCACCCGTTGGCGCGTGCAGACGTGTGCGTGGTTGTATCTTTCCTGCCCGTCGCTCTCGGCCTGGCTGTAGGGCACCATCAGCCACGTCTTTAGTGGGTACCCCTTGTCGCCTAGCAACCACCCAGAGCTCTGAGGTACTTTACTCATGAACTGAAACAAATTGGAGTTCTCGAGGACAGAAGCATCATTGGCGCTGCCCTTCTGATCCGCATTCACGTTCAGGATCCACGTCTGGGCGTCGCAAACAATCATGACGTTCAACGAGTGAAAGCCTTTCCTGTTGATGTACGAAACTGGCTCATCGTTGGGGGCTTTCAGTTGGATGTGGACGCCGCGAATAACCCCCAGGACCTTGGGGAATCCGGCCACTCTGTGGAATTTGATGGCCCGCTCCCTCACCCGGGCTGGGGCCATGTCGAAATGAATGAAATCGGAAGCCCTGCGGAAGATGGCGTTGGTGACCTGGTGGATGCAGGCCCTGGCAGCGCTCTGAGTGATCTTGCACGTGTCGCCCACGCTGGACTGGAATGACCCGCACGCATAGAAATTCAGCGCGGTGGTAACCTTCATCGCCACCGATAAGGCCGTGCGGCATTTGGAGCTCGGTTTCAGATCCTCCTGCAGGATGTCACACAGGCGGCCTATCACCTCCTTGTTGAAACGGAGCTGCCGCACGCACAAATCCTCCGACATCATCTCGAATGACGTCCTCTCCCTGTACACCCTCTGCGGGGGGTAATTGATGCTCCTTATCAGCCTGCGGGAATGGTGCTTGACTCTGCGCTGCTGCTCCCTGTGGCGTGCCCTCGCTCTCACCCAGGCCCTCGCGTAACAGAGAGCGTAAAGGCTGAAGGCCAGAGAAAGAAACATGTTTCTCACTCCTTAAGATCTGGCACTGCCTGCTAGAAAGATGGTTTGTGCTATTTTGGAGCCATGCGCATGCAAACAGGATTGCAAATGATCATTGACACTTTCTTAAAAGTCCTTTCAGTCTTATTGAAGCATTTTTCACATTGAAACATCAATAGGAATCAATAAAATCTTGACGACAGGTACATTTAAGGATCCTATAAAAGCCATTCATCCCTCTTGCAAAAAAAGAAGTCAGGCAGATTAAATCCATTCAACAGGTCTGATGGGCCATGTTACACAGAATTAACAAATAAAATGCAGCATTTAAAACTCAGGCCCTCCTGCTGCTGCCTTCCTGGACAAGGAGCAGAGACTGGAAGCTGCTCAGTGGGGCAAGAACTACAACTCCCACAATGCCGGGTGACTACAGCTCCCACAATCCAGAGCGACTACAACTCCCACAATGCCGGGCGACAGCTCCCACAATCCAGAGCGACAACGTCCCCCCCCAATCCGCCGCGGGCAACTACTCCCATAATGCTCCTGGTCTGCCTACTTTACATAATACAGTTTTCTTTTCTAATTTACTTAATGGACATTTTTGGAGGAAAACCGCTGGCACCACGCAGGGGGGTCGTAGCCCCTCCACATCGGTTATGCCATTCCAGGTTGTGTGATGGTGCACCCACCCTGACTGTGAATGGGGTCGGTCGGAACTTGTGTCGGGCAGTGGGTAGAGTCCGGTATGCCTTAAACTAATGAGTAAGGAAAATAACGGTCCGGGGTGACGCCCGGGTCCTCGCCGCCTTGTGCGAGAGGAATTTTTGAGCGGGTAAAGGTCGCCCTGCAAGGTGACCTGCCTACTTTGTGGGATGCCGCAGCGCAGTGATCTGCCCGGCCCATCCCTCAAACAGGTTTCCCCCCCAAACAGTGGTAACAATAATAGATTGAATATCAACAAAACTGCTCTAGTAACAGCATCTACTGAGCGATGGAGGTGAGGACAAGGAAAATCTTAGTGTTATACTAAGGGTGGGGTTGAATCACACACAAACTAAAAGGAGGAGGGAGCAAGCACAAAAACAGAAGGTAAAAAACGGAATAAGAAAAATGATAGAGAAATCAAGGACTAAATTCAAACATGGCTCTGGAGAAAAATATTAGGAATAAGACAATGTTAAAAAGGCAAGCTTTAAAGGTTCTGTGCCTTATTGAATCATAGAAATCATAGAAACCCTGCAGTACAGAAGGAGAGTAAGAAGTCTCACAACACCAGGTTAAAGTCCAACAGGTTTATTTGGTAGCAAATACCATAAGCTTTCGGAGCGCTGCTCCTTCGTCAGATGGAGTGGATATCTGTTCTCCAACAGTGCAAACAGACACAGAAATCAAGTTGGACTTTAACCTGGTGTTGTGAGACTTCTTACTGTGCTTACCCCAGTCCAACGCCGGCATCTCCACATCGTACAGAAGGAGGCCATTCGGCCCATCGAGTCTGCACCGACCACAATCCCACCCAGGCCCTACCCCCATATCCCTACATATTTACCCGCTAATCCCTCTAACATCTCAGGACACTAAGGGGCAATTTTTAGCATGGCCAATCAACCTAACCCGCACATCTTTGGACTGTGGGAGGAAACCGGAGCACCCGGAGGAAACCCACGCAGACACGAGGAGAATGTGCAGACTTCACACAGACAGTGACCCAAGCCGGGAATCGAACCCAGGTCCCTGGAGCTGTGAAGCAGCAGTGCTAACCACTGTGCCACCGTGCCACCCTCTGCGCGGAGCATTTGCGATAATTTGGATGAACTAATCGCGTAGATAGATGGAAACGGGTACGATATAATTGGGATTACGGAGGCATGGCTGCAGGGTGATCAGGGATAGGAACTGAATGTGCCAGGGTATTTAGTATTTAGGAAGGACAGGCATAAAGGACAAGGTGGTGGAGTGGCACTGCTGGTTAAAGAGGAAATTAACACAGTAGTGAGAAAGGATATTAGCTCTGACAATGTGGAGTCTGTATGGATAGAGTTGAGAATTAGCAAGGGTCAAAAAACATTAGTGGGTGTCATATGTAGACCCACAAACAGCAGTGGTGATGTTGGGAATGGCATTAAACATGAAAGTAGTGATGCATGCGATAAGGGAATATCGGTGATCATGGGTGATTTTAATCTGCACGTAGATTGGGCAAATCAAATTAGCCACAATGCCGTAGAGGAGGAATTCCTGGAGTGTATACGGGATGGTTTTCTTGACCAATATGTGGGGGAACCAACTTGAGAGCAGGCCATCTTAGACTGGGTACTGTGTAATGAGAAGGGGATCATTGCCAATCTAGTTGTGCGAGACTCCTTGGGGATGAGCGACCATAAAATGATAGAATTTTTTATCAAGATGGGGAGTGAAGTAATTGATCCAGACACTAGGGTGCTGAATCTTAACAAAGGTAACTATGAAGATATGAGGCGTGAGTTGGCCTTGATAGATTGGGAGACAGTGGAAAGGCAAACATTCAAGGAACACATGGGGGAACTGCAGCAACTGTTTATTCCTGTCTGACACAAAAGCAAAATGGGTAAGAGGGCCAATCCATGGCTTACAAAGGAAATTAGAGAGAGTAACCAATCTGAGGAAGAAGCCTACAGATTGGCCAAGAAAAATAATAGTTCTGATTTATTATTATTTAATTTATTATTGTCACATGTATTAACATACAGTCAAAAGTATTATTTCTTGCGTGCTATACAGACAAAACATACCGTTCATAGAGAAGGAAATGAGAGAGTGCAAAATGTAGTGTTACAGTCATAGCTAGGGTATAGAGAAAGATCAACTTAATGCAAGGTAAGTCCATTCAACACCTGACAGGGGAGAAGCTGTTCTTGAGTCAGTTGGTACGTGACCTCAGACTTTTATATCTTTTTCCTGAAGGAAGAAGGTGGAAGGGAGAATGTCCGGGGTGCGTGGATTCCTTAATTATGCTGTCTGCTTTGCCAAGGCAGCGGGAAGTGTAGACAGAGTCAATGGATGGGAGGCTGGTTTGCGTGATGGATTGGGCTACATTCATGACTTTTTGTAGTTCCTTGCAGTCTTAGACAGAGCAGGAGCCATATCACGCCGTGATACAACCAGAAAGGATGCATTTTATGGTGCATCTGTAAAAGTTGGTGAGAGTTGTAGCTGACATGCCAAATTTCCTTAGTGTTCTGAGAAAGTAGAGGCATTCTTAGCTATAGTATCGGGGCTTTCTTAACTATAGTATCGACATGGGGGGTCCAGGTCAGGTTGTTGGTGATCTGGACATCTAAAAACATGAAGCTCTCGACCCTTTCTACTTCGTCACATTGATGTAGACAGGGGCATGTTCTCCTTTATGCTTCCTGAAGTTGATGACAATCTCCTTTGTTTTGTTGACATTGAGGGAGAGATTATTGTTGCCGCACCAGTTCACCAGATTCTCTATCTCATTCCTGTACTCTGTCTCGTCATTGTTTGAGATCCGACCCACTACGGTGATATCGTCAGCAAACTTGAAAATTGAATTGGAGGGGAATTTGGCCGCACAGTCAGAGGTGTATAAGGAATATAAGGAGAACACAGCCTTGTGGGGCATCGGTGTTGAGGATGATTGTGGAGGAGGTGTTGTTGCCTATCCTTACTGATTGTGGTCTGTGAGTTAGGAAGTTCAGGATCCAGTCGCAGAGGGAGGTGCCGAGGCCCAGGCCATGGAGTTTGGAGATGAGTTTTGTGGGAATAATAGTGTTGAAGGCTGAGCTGTAGTCAATAAATAGGAGTCTGACACAGGTGTCCTTGTTATTTAAGTGTTCCAGGGTTGAGTGCAAGGCCAGGGAGCAGTTTAAAATTCAGCAAAGAAGAACCAAGGGATTGATTAAGAAGGGGAAAATACAGTACAAAAGTAAGCTTGCAGGGAACATAAAGACTGACACTAAGAGTTTCTATAGATACGTGAAGAGAAAGAGGTTGGTGAAGACAAATGTAGGTCCCCTCAGACGGAAACGAGGAAATGTATAATAGGGGACAAAGAAATGGCCGAGCAACTGAATACATACTTTGGTTCTGTCTTCACAAATGAGGACACAAATCAGATGCCAGAAATGTTGGAGAATGCAAGATTTAATGAGGGAAGAACTGAGGGAGATCAATATTAATAGAGAAATGGTGCTGGGAAAATTGATGGGATTGAAGGCGGATAAATCCCCAGGGCCTGATAATCTACCTCCCAGAGTACTTAAGGAAGTGGCTCTAGAAATAGCGGATGCATTGGTGGTCATCTTCCAGGATTGTATAGACTCTGGAACAGTCCCTGCAGGTTGGAGGGTAGCAAATGCCACTCCAATATTCAAAAAGGGAGGTAGAGAGAAAACAAGGAATTATAGACCAGTAAGCCTAACATCGTTAGTGGGAAAAATTCTCGAATCAATTATCAAGGACTTTATAGCGGAGCATTTAGAAAGCAGTGGCAGGATCAGACAGAGTCAGCATGGATTTATGAAGGGGAAATCATGCTTGATAAATCTGTTGGAGTTCTTTGAAGATGTAACTAGTAGGGTTGACAAGAGGGAGCCAGTCGATGTGGTATATTTGGTCTTTCAGAAAGCGTTTGACAAAGTCCCACACAAGAGATTATTGTGCAAGATTAAAGCGCATGGGATTGGGGGAAGTGTATTGAGATGGATAGAAAATCGGTTGGCAGAGAGGAAACAAAAAGTAGGAATAAATGGGTCCTTCTCAAATTGGCAGGCAGTAACTAGTTGGATGCCACGGGGATCAGTGCTGGGACCCCAGCTATTCACAATATATATTAATGATTTGGATGAAGGGACAAAATGTAACATCTCAAAGTTTGCAGATGGTACCAAGTTGGGTGGGAGGGTGAACTGTGACGAGGATGCAGAGATCCTTCAGAATGATCTGGACAGGTTGGGTGAGTGGGCAAATCAATGGCAGATGCAGTAGAATTTGGATAAGTGTGAGGTTATTCACTTTGGAAGCAAAAACAAGAAGACAGGGTATTCAGTATTTAGGAAGGACAGGCATAAAGGAAAAGGTGGTGGAGTGGCACTGCTGGTTAAAGAGGAAATTAACACAGTGGTGAGAAAGGATATTAGCTCTGACAATGTGGAGTCTGTATGGGTACTACTACCTTAGTAGCTGTAAATTGGGAGAGGGGAGTGTGCTGCGGGACCTGGGTGTCCTTGTGCACCAGTCGCTGAAGGTAAGCATGCAGGTTCAGCAGGCGGTAAAGAAGACAAATGGCATGTTGGCCTTCATTGCGAGAGGTTTCGAGTACAGGAGCAGGGATGTGTTGTTGCAATTATACAGGGCCTTGGTGAGGCTACGCCTAGAATATTCTGTGCAGTTTTGGTCTCCATTTCTGAGGAAGGATGTTCTTGCTCTCGAGGGAGTGCAGCGAAGGTTTACCAGGCTGATTCTGGGGATGGTGGGACTGATGTATGAGGAGAGATTGACTAGGTTAGGATTGTTTTCGCTGGAGTTCAGACGAATGCAGGGCGATCTCACAGAGACTTATAAAATTCTAATAGGACGCCATGGTGGCACAGTGGTTAGCACTGCTGCATCACAGTGTCATGGGCCTGGGTTCAATTCCTATCTTGGGTCACTGTCTGTGCGGAGTCTGCGTGGGTTTCCTCCGGGTGCTCCGGTTTCCTCCCACACTCCAGAGATGTGCGGGTTAGGTGGATTGGCCATGGTAAATTGCCCCTTAGTGTCAGGGGGACTAGTTAGGGTAAATGCATGGGGTTATGGGGATAGTGCCTGGGTGGGATTGTGGTCGGTGCAGAATCGATTGGTCAAATGGCCTCCTTCTGCACTGTAGAATTCTATGACTAGACAGGGTAGATGCAGGAAGGATGTTCCCGATGGTGGGGGAGTCCAGAACCAGAGGATTCAGGGTAGACCATTTAAGACGGAGGTGAGATGACATTTCTTCACCCAAAGAGTGGTGAGCCTGTGGAATTCATTACCACAGGAAGTAGTTGATGCCAAAATATTGAATGTATTCAAGGGGCGGCTGGATATAGCACTTGGGGCGAATGGGATCAAAGGTTATGGGGAGAAAGCAGGATTAGGCTATTGAGTTGGACGATCAGCCATGGTTGTAATGAATGGCGGAGCAGGCTCGAAGGGCCAAATGGCCCCCTCCTGCTCCTATCTTCTATGTTTCTATATAGAATCCCCTACAGTGCATAAGAGGCCATTTGGCCCATCAGGTCTGCATCTACTCTGACAGAGTACCTTACCCAGGCCCTCTCCCCATTACCTGAAACATTTACCATGGCCAGTCCATCTAACTTACACATCCTGAGACACTGAGGGGCAATTTAGCACGGCCAATGCATCTAACCTATACATCTTTGGGCTGTGGGAGGAAACTGGAGCACCCAGATGAAATCCATGCAGAAACAGGGAGAACGTGCACACAGACAGTGACCCAAGGCTGGAATTGAACCCAGGTCCCTGGCGCCGTGAGGCAGCAGTGCTAACCCGCTGTGCCACCCAGTGCTGTATTGATCAGAATGGCATAGACAAAAAGACAAAGGGATGATAAAGGCTGGGAATGGTGCTAAAAGCATCCATTCAGAGATCGGAATGTGTGAATAGTAGAACAAGGGTGCAGAGTGTCAAAGGGAACTTGAGGAATGTGGCAGTTAGTCCTAGTAGGGTTGGAGAAGCAGTGGGGGGGGGGGGAGGGGGCTTAGAAAACAAGATGGAAATCGAGGTTTTAGAAATTTAATAATAAACATTATAAATGTGAAGTTGACATTTGGTTGCAGAGCAGGTCTTTGAAGGAGAGATGCTTCATCCGCACGGCAAACAGAAAATAGCTGGAGTTTGCCATTCGAGCCATGATCATGGCTGGTACTTTTATCAAAACGCCAGACTCATGCCCCGTTGCCAGTGAGAACAGAGGACTGGGCACTCAGCCAAATCTCCACCCACTGCAGCGGGTCCAGTGAATCCTGCCTGTGCTGCGCAGAAACGTAAACGGCCTGACAGAGTCACCCTCTCCTTTCCTTCTCCTCATGTACTCTATGAACGGTATGCTTTGTCCGTACAGCGCGCAAGAAACAATACATTTCACTGTACCCCAAATACACGTGACAATAATAAATCAAAATGGAATGTTGCCATTTATTGCGAAGGGAATTGAGTTTAAGAATAGGGAAGTTTTGCTGCAGCTGTACGAGGCTTTGGTAAGACCACATCTGGAGGACAGTTTTGGTCTCCTTGCTTAAGAAAGGATATAATTGCATTCGAAGCAGTTCAGAGAAGGTTCAATTAACCATTTCCGGGGATGGAGGTGTTGTCTTATGAGGAGAGGTTGAGCAGGTTGCGCCTATACCCATTGGAGTTTAGAAGAATGAGAGATGACCTAATTGAAACATATAAGATGATGGGCGGAACTGTGGCATACTGGTTAGCACTGCTGCTTCACCAGGGACCAGGGTTCGATTCCAGCCTTGGGTGACTGTGTGGAGTTTGCACATTCTCCCCGTATCTCTGTGGGTTTCCTCCAGGTGCTCCGGTTTCCAAAGATGTGTAGGTTAGGTGGATTGGCCATGCTAAATTGCCCCTTAGTGTCCAAAGATGTGTGGGTTAGGTGGATTGGCCATGCTAAATTGCCCCTTAGTGTCCAAAGATGTGTGGGTTAGGTGGATTGGCCATGCTAAATTGCCCCTTAGTGTCCAAAGATGTGTGGGTTAGGTGGATTGGCCATGCTAAATTGCCCCTTAGTGTCCAAAGATGTGTGGGTTAGGTGGATTGGCCATGCTAAATTGCCCCTTAGTGTCCAAAGATGTGTGGGTTAGGTGGATTGGCCATGCTAAATTGCCCCTTAGTGTCCAAAGATGTGTGGGTTAGGTGGATTGGCCATGCTAAATTGCCCCTTAGTGTCCAAAGATGTGTGGGTTAGGTGGATTGGCCATGCTAAATTGCCCCTTAGTGTCCAAAGATGTGCGGGTTAGGTGGATTGGCTATGCTAAATTGCCCCTTAGTGTCAGGGAGATTAGCAGGGTAAATACACGGCATTATGGGGATAGGACCTGGATGGGGATTGTTGTTGGTGCAAGCCCGATGGGCCAAATGGCCTTCTTCTGCACTGTAGGGATTCTTTGTAGGTTAGGGGGATTAGCAGGGTAAATCTATGGGGTTATAGGGATAGGGCCTGGGTGGGATGCTCTGTTGCAGAGTTGGTAATGGGCCAAATGGCTTCCTTCTGCACTGACAGGATTATACGATCCTAAGATGACAGCACCTCTCCCACTGTGGATCTTCTCTGAACTGGTTCCAATGCAAGCATATTGCACCCTAAGTTCGGAGACCAAAATTGTACACTGTCCTCCTGGCGTGGTCTCACCAATGCCCTGTATAATTGGAGCGAGAATTCCCTACTTCTATACTTCATTTTCATTGCAATAAACGCTGACATTCCATTTGCCTTCCTGGTTACTTGTTGGACCTGCATGCTGTTTGTGGTTTACGTACAAGGACACCCAGGTCCCGCTGTACTGCAGCATTCTGTAGTCTCTATTTAAATAACATTCTGCTTTTCTGTCCTTCCTGCTAAAGTGACCAACCTCACATTCCTCACCCTCGGCCAATTCTTTGCCCATTCACTTATCCCTTTGCATCCTCCACACAACTTGCATTCATATTTATCTTTGTATCATCAGCAAATTTAGCAACAATAGTCAGTCCTTTCATCCGGTCATTAATACTAATCATAAATAGTTGAGCTCCCAGTTCTAATCCACTGGTTATAGTCACCATCAGCCACCTCCTTGTGGAATGTGTCTTTGTAAAGAAGGTTCTGGAGAGAGATGAGGTGGTATTTGTCGAGCAGCTCGGTGATGCGGGACTCTGTGCTCTACGGGCTGTTTCCAGGGACTCACACCGAGACAAACATCAGCTGCTGCTGGAGGGTCATCAACTCGGTGAAAGATGCTCTTTGGTCCGCCCGAAACCCGATGGTCTTCCAGTGAAAAGAATGTCCTCAACCGAGTGTGACAGACTGGCACATTCCAAAGCCCAGGACTACGTGCTGAGGGACGCTCTCAAGCCTGGGGCAGCCACCGCAGAGGCGCAATGGGGAAACCAGAGGGCACAACCTCAGGCTAAAGGGATGATCCTTTGAAACAGAGATGAGGAGGAATTTCTTCAGCCAGAGTGGTGAATCTGTGGAACTCTTTGCCGCAGAAGGCTGTGGAGGCCGGGTCATTGAGTGTCTTTAAGACAGATGTAGATAGGTTCTCGATTAATAAGGGGATCAGGGGTTATGAGGAAAAGGCGGGAGAATGGGGATGAGAAAAATATCAGCCATGATTGAATGGCAGAGCACACTCGATGGGCCGAGTGGCCTAATACTGCTCCTATATCTTATGGTCGGCCACTATCTAAGACCTATAGTACATCAAGGGCCATAAACTAAACCTCCTCAGGCAGAATTCATCAGAGAGTGACATGAATTGTGAATGCACATTGTAAATATAACCAGTAATGGTGAAAGGGTAATTTCACAAGTTTAAAAATCACATCAGCTGCTAAACTCAGTCACACAGGAGCACCACAGATCTTAATTAAAGCGTCAAGGACCATAAAACTCCTAGTTACAAGGGAGGACTCAGTCACACAGCATACACACAAGACCTCCATTGAATTATGCGCTGCTGCAGCTTGTTGTCTGTTCTAACAAGAGATAATGAGACAGGGGAGTTGATATACCACTGGTTCGAAAGATAACTTCATAATTGTGTAGAAATATGTGCTTGGTGATATTATAATTAGGTAGACATACGCAAGTTGTAATTGGACAACTTTACCCGTATGTTATGCATGATGTAAACCTAATCGATAGTTGTGAGTGGATATAGATACTTCTGTCCAAATGTGCATCTTTGATTGGGATATGCTGATTTATTGTAACTGGATCTTAACTATAAATGTCTGTATAATTCCTGGATTGGGGCTCTCCATAATGAACCACTAGCTGGAGCACCGGGACCAGTCTGTACAATAGTTCGTAATAAAGGCCTTGCCTGAAACTCCAAGAGTCCTCGCCTGGTTTCCTCAAGAGTGAGGGTGAAGTACACTATGGTCGAATAACTGGATTGAAAGAAACTGATCTGTATTGTACTTTAAAAGTATATTTTTGAACAACAAATAGCTAGGCTGTCACACCAATTCAGTACTGAGTGCTGCATTGCTGGGAGTACAGGACCATAAACCTTGGGCTCCGACTTATCTCTGCGGAGGATGTAAACTATCCCATGACAGCTGAGAGTTATACATGGTGTCCTGGCCAACATTCATCCCTCAACCAACTGTATTCAAAATAGATTACCTGGTTGTAATTAAAACAGCATGCCAATGAGTGGCCACAGACACAATGGACAGAATACTCCGTGTTGTTTCAATGTTATGAGAAACCCTTCTTTTAAAGACTATTTCTCAACCGCAGTTAGGGATGGGCAATAAACTTGCCAGCAACACCCACATCCAGTTAATGGATAGGGACCCCCCCCCGCCCCCCAACAAACAAGAAGACCGAGGCCCCCTGTTGGATTCATATGGAACGAAATGCATGCTGGTAACATAGGATGAGGACACCTATTGGAAGTGGATGGAACTGCAAGTTTCTCAGCGGATTATTTTATTAGTGTCACAAGTAGGCGTACATTAACATTGCAATAAAGTTACTCTGAAAATCCCCTAGTTGCCACACTCGGGCGCCTGTTCGGGTATACGGTGGGAGAATTTAGCATGGCCAATGCAGCTAACCAGCACGTCTTTCGGACTGTGGGAGGAAACGGGAGCACCTGGAGGAAACCCACGCAGACACGGGGAGAATGTGCAGACTCCGCACAGACAGTGACCCAAGCCGGGAATCGAACCCGGGGTCCCTGGCGCTGTGAGGCAGCAGTGCTAACCACTGTGCCACCCATAACCCCTCTCCATGCAGATAACCCCACACCTTCACAATCCATTCCAGCACCAACTCCAGCTCTTACTCATTCACTTGTGAAAAGCTTCCAGATTTGAGTCTAAAAATGACCTTTTCTCAATGTGGAAATGCTTGTGTGTAACCCTGTGCAAAGTCATGTCCTCCATCATCATTCCTGATCGCGATAAAACCACTCGGACACCACATTCTCAGCTGAAGGCCTCATTTGGAGGGAGTGCCCCAGTAGCTCCTCTCCGCACAGCTCCCACAGCTGAATAACTCCCTCGTTTCTGAGTGAACAGAACTGGACACAGTTTGTAAGAAATAACCTGATTTATTTATGGAACCCTACCCAAACTGTAGGTCATCTGTGACAATGGCGGCCGGAGTGAGAATCGAGAAGGGAGAGGGCTCTTTAAGTGTTTGTCTGTTCCCCACCCCCCGCCACAGCCTGTAAAAATGGGGGTCTTCACTTTACCCTGTCAAAACCCAGCAGCTTTAACACCCAACCCCCTCCCTCTCCACCTCCCCCCCCCCCTCCCTCTCCAACCCCCCACCCAACAACCCCAACTCCCCACTCAACAACCATCCTTTCCCCTCAATTCTCACTCCGGGGTGACGTGAAGTCTGAGGCATTAAAATGGGGTTGGCCTCAGATTAAAAAGCTTGGGAAGCATTTTCTCAGGAACTCGAAGCCATATTTTCCAGGAACAGTTGAAGCTTTCAGAATACAGAAGGTGCAGAGGAAGCATTTTACACCAGAGAGAAAACACCCTCTGCAAGGACCCAAGACTGAAGCTGATTAAATCCAGTTCAGCTGCAGTGTTGGATGTCAATGTGTATCAGAGCCACAGACCCGTGGAGTTTGGTTCTTTCAGGCTTCACTGTGCCAGACTGCAGACGAGCCGGATCCCGGGCCAGCCGGACCGTCTGCAGTGACCTCCTGCCCGGCTGCTCATTGTGAGAACTCAGAATTCCAACGTGGAGCCCAGGCTGAGGTCTGAGGGGCGAGGAACAAAGTGTTTGGCTGACCAGGAGGTGCCAGGAGAGAGAAAGCCAGAATATAGGAGACTGGGTGAAATCCTGGCAGTGTGACCCCTGCCACTTTATACATCAGTCCCTGCGACACCGTGCTCTGTTAAACACCAGCATCCAGCTTCCCTCCACACGGCTGGTTTGGCCGACAACATTCGCAGAATGTCTCCCTTGCAAAATATTTACAGCCCCAGGCCCCGAATCCCTGTGTCAAAAACTCGACACTCAGCTGACCCCCAGCAATGATCTCACCTTGAACCCCATGACCCCAAGCAATGACCCCGCCCTGACCCCCAGCAATGACCCCACCCTGACCCCCAACAATGACCCCACCCTGACCCCATGCAATGACCTCACCCTGACCCACCAGGACAACAGCAATGACCTCACCCTGACCCCCCAGGACAACAGCAATGACCTCACCCTGACCCCCAGGACAACAGCAATGACCTCACCCTGACCCCCAGGACAACAGCAATGACCTCACCCTGACCCCCAGGACCACCCCAGACCCCCAGGACCCCACCCATGACTCCACTCTGACCCTCAGGATCTCACCCATGACCCCACCCTCCAGGCCAAAGCCCCTCCCTCGGCCCTAACCCAGATTGAGTTCCCAGGCGGGGACTCCTGCAGGCGGACGGCAGCTCAGTAAGGTTTGAATTTTCGCTCAGCCCTCAGCAGAGCGATCTTCTGTTTATCCTCTTCAAACTTCTTCCTGAGCTGAGCGATATCTGCAAACAGAGACAATAAACTATCAGGACAGAGTTACAATATAACCAGCCCAGTTTGGGCTGCAGTGGAGACGTGAGGCCCCCGTCCTCCCCACAACTTACTGAGGTTCAGATCAGATGTTCAGCAGCCAGGCTTCACTCTCAGTAGAGTCGCTGCGATCTGTGGACCCGAGAAACCGCGCTGCCAGCTTCTGTCCGACCCTCTCACTGCCCCCAATAAACCAACACCCGGCACCTGGACTCCTGAAGAGTCTGTACTTCCCCCACAACCCTCCACACCAAGCCCGCGACCCGTGTGACCCTTGACCCACAGCCCCATGCCCTGCATCCTGACCGATTGCCATCCCAACCACTGCCCACAGCCCCCGACCCCACCCACTGCCCTGTGATCCCTGACCCCACCCACAGCCCCGCGACCCCTGACCCCCAGCCACTGCCCCGCAATCCCCTGACCCCCAGCCACTGTCCCGCGATCCCCTGAGCCCCAGCCACTGCCCCGCGACCCCTGACCCCCACACTCACGTTCCCGTTTGGTTTCCCGGTGTTGCCAGCTGTAGAAGTTCAGCAATTCTTTCTGAGCTCGTCTGCGTTTCTCCCGCTGGAGCAGCCGCAGGTTTGCCACCTCAGTGCGGGGAATTCCCGGGCGCCGGCCCTTCCTGGTCACCTTCACCCAGCCGTCCTCGTCTGGAACTCCATCCTCCGCCTCCTCCAGAGCTTCCAACTGGGAAGAGAACAAACAGTGAGGGGTAACGAGTGAGCCTCCCCCACCCCCTCCTTCCTCTACACCACCCTCATCTTCCCTTGCCCCCATCGGTTCCCCTTCGCCTGCGCTCCCCTCCCCCCCACCCCCTGCGCTCCCCCCTCCCCCCCCCACCCCCTGCGCTCCCCCCTCCCCCCCCACCCCCTGCGCTCCCCCCTTCCCCCCCACCCCCTGCGCTCCCCCCTTCCCCCCCCACCCCCTGCGCTCCCCCCTTCCCCCCCACCCCCTGCGCTCCCCTCCCCCCCACCCCCTGCGCTCCCCCCTTCCCCCCCCACCCCCTGCGCTCCCCCCTTCCCCCCCCCCTGCGCTCCCCCCTTCCCCCCCCACCCCCCTGCGCTCCCCCCTTCCCCCCCACCCCCTGCGCTCCCCCCTTCCCCCCCACCCCCTGCGCTCCCCCCTTCCCCCCCACCCCCTGCGCTCCCCCCTTCCCCCCCACCCCCTGTGCTCCCCCCCCACCCCCTGCGCTCCCCCTTCCCCCCCCACCCCCTGCGCTCCCCCCTTCCCCCCCCACCCCCTGCGCTCCCCCCTTCCCCCCCACCCCCAGCGCTCCCCCCTTCCCCCCCACCCCCTGCGCTCCCCCCTTCCCCCCCCACCCCCTGCGCTCCCCCCTTCCCCCTGCGCTCCCCCCTTCCCCCCCCCACCCCCTGTGCTCCTCTCCCCGCTCCACGCTCCTCTTCAACCCCCCTCCTTGTGTACCTCTGCCACCTTCTGGTCGTGTTCCTTCATGAACTCGTCAACCTCAGTCTGCAGTTCACCGGGGTTAACGATACGGGAGCAATAATCCTGCATCCATTCTGGAGGAAGCAAAGATTTATTTAATTAGTCAGCTAGTGTGTGTATTTTTTTGGCCTTTACTTTAACAGCAGTTTTTCAAGTTTAAAGTGAAAACTAGAAGTGGGC